>NC_045798.1:42036901-42196901 GCF_009873245.2 Balaenoptera musculus | reverse complement strand
TTAAAAGTCACGCTGAGCGGAGTACCAGGACGAACCTCTTCCTCGTCACTTGGAAAGAACTTTCCGAGTTGATAGGGGAGCGCTTGGTGTCAGCCCGGTTTTAAGGGCTGCTGGGGGCTTTTTATTTTTAAAAAGTTTATTGAAGTTTGCGCAGTCGGTAGTTTTGCTCATCTGCAGTTTCTGGGCATTCAGCTCGCCTGCCTTTGGAATGAATTCACGGTGAAAGTTCTGTTGACTGTGGTGCATGTGCTACCCCGGGCTTCCTAAAGAAGATTTATTCTCATGCACGTAGGATTTTATGGGCGGTCAGTGAAGCTGTCAGTTGGCGGTATTCGCAGGGCAGTCTTTGACAAGTCGGATTGCAGGATAACTGGGACGGAGACCTGTGCAGTCCTTAAGTTAATAAGCAAAAAAATGGCAAGTGAAAATGAGTAGAGGGCATTTTATTCTTTCGTTATATTGTCATATCGCAAAAATATTCCGGTATCTTCTCCATGAAGACACAGCATCTGTGTTTCAAGTGCCAAGTTCTAAATAAAATATTTACGTTAAAAACAAAGATTTAGCTTCCATTTTCTGTGTGGGCACGGAACACAGTGGTGGTCTCCTCTGTCAGATGCTTGGAAGGCTCCCAGAAGAGCGAATGGCCTCAGGTGGGCTGGCTGAGCTTTGGGGTGAGAAGCTGAAGACAGGAATAAAAATAGTACAGTCCTCGCTGAAGAGTGGATTTGTTTTTCTTCAGGGTATGCATTTACCTGGAAAAACGTATTTAGATGAGCTATGTCAGATGAGTAATTGTGATATTAGTAGCGGTTTTTGAGCAGTAGAATGGCATTCTAGGTGGCTCCTGTTAAATCTCTAGCCTTTTCTTCACTATTTTCCTTCCCCTGTGTCTTCCAGGAAGGGTCTCCATTTTCCAAAATGTGTTCGAGGAGTGTTCTGTCCATTATATTGTTTGGAAGGTCACACTTGGATCCTAGAAAAGCCAGGGAGGTATTATTACGACAAATATTCTGGCATAGTAATAATAATAATAATAAGCAATGAGCAACACTTTGCTATCAGCAGGCATAGCAAGCCAGCTTTGATTTGTTTCTTTTACGAAGAACTGATTAGTAGTTTTGCAACTAAGAGATTAAAACGGTGATTTTGTTAGAGTGACAGTATTTCAAAACCTTGCAGATTACTTTTCACCAGTTCGAAGGAGGCATTGGAAACCATGAAAATGCAATGTGCCCTTCTAAATAAAACATGAAGTTCTACATTCAGTCTCCAACTTGTCTCCTACATCCATACTATTTCTTTAACAAACAAGGTTCAAAAGATGTTTCTGATATGGCTGTCACTCCTGATATCATAATTTGAAACTCGTGTCTCAGGGGAGTAGTTTACATAAGGCAGGTACAAACAAAACAAAATGACGGTTAAGTTTGGAGTTTTTGTTTTCAACCAAATCCTTAAAAATAAGGACTACCCAAAATTCTATTAATAGTTGAATTTATTTTGGGTACTCATAAATTTAGCATTTTGAATGAATATCTACTTTAAATTGTGCACTATTTTTTGTTCTTAGCAAACTTTTGTGTAATTGTCCTAATAACCTGCCTCCTGGGAGTGGCTGCCAGGTTTCTGGCTGCAGTGGAGCGTGCCCTGCTTGGTCTCTTTACGTCCTCTAAAGTGCATTAAAACTGTTAAACACCAAAGAGATTCACTTTTCTATTTGTGAAAGCTGCGAACTATATTTTGAAACATGGAACTGTTTTACCCCTTCTGCTCTCAGAGCCCTAGCATCAAAATTCTCTCAGTCCACACACAAAGTCAAGGAACTTATTCTGTCCTTATGCTGCGAATCTTCAGAATAACCCTTTCTGTCTAATGAAACAAGAGTTAAAGCCAGTATTTAGAGGCATGGATGGTCAGACAATTAAATGAGTTACCCTCTACCCCATTTGCATTATTTATCTATTTATCTCAATTCCTGAGAGTAACCACGAGATTTGAATAGATTACCTGCCTGAAAATAGTCCTGCTATCCGCTTGTTTTCTGAGGTAGCAAATCAGTGGCATCAAATTGGTCAGTTGTGACCTACTTCTGTTTTTTCTTGCTGGCTCTTTATTCTATTTCTTGTGGTGCTTCTCTGATGGAAGTTTCTCTGCCATTTTACCTGATAAAAACAATTTTGGGGGAAATTTACTCCAAAAAGCACTTGTAAGAAGGAAAAAGTGGTCCACTTTATAAAGGTGTGATATATTCAGTAAGAGCCAAGTTATAAAGCTGGTGAGGAGAGAGGGGAGCACTTAGACATGTAAATGGCCAAGTTAAACACAAGACACAGTTAGGATATCTGGACCCTCACGTGTTCATAAACCCATACCAGGGGTCTCTATAGAGAAATGGTGGGAACCAGGGAGAAAGCCCCAAAATACCTTGTTTAACTTGGCTGTCACAGTAGCTTAGCCCTTTGTAACTTGGCACATTTTGAAGTTATCACACTTAGAATTGACCTTTTTTTTCCCATTTACCTTCTTTTGTACTTATAAAGTGTTTTTTTTTTTTTTTTTTTTAAGGAGAAGTAATTTATTTAGAGGTGGCAAAAATATAATGAGGTGGCAAAAATTCAGTTCTCAATTTAAAGAAGAAATGTAAACTATAGAATTTGAAAGAAAAGGCAATGGGTTTTAAGTCCATAACCTTTCAAAAGTCAGAAAACCTATCTACTAGGCTGTATTCTCCGGTGGAAAAGCTCTTGAAATTGTAGGTGTTAAAAAAGCCGCTGCAGGGAGCTTGTACTAGCTCCTAAATTTAATAGAAACATTAAACTCTCCAATCCTTATTTAAACACATTTTTTTTCAAAGTCAAAAATATATTTTCTTATAGGTAGACAGGTGAAGTATAACTAAAAAAAGAAAAAAAAAGTGGTTCTCTTGTACTCTATGTGTTTTATTTCTTAAAAAAACAAAAACAAAAACAAAAAAAACAACTCCTTATCACTAGAGGTTCAGTTTTGGTTTTGGAAATGATGCCATAGTAAGGAAACTATTGCATTAAGACAGTAATAGTTTGCTTTTAATTAAAACCTGCAATATAGATTTTTGCTAAAAATTATTTTTAGATAAATGAAGCATGACTCCCTTTTTTAATAACTAGATTTAACCTAAGGTAAGTTTTTAAAAAAATATTGAGAAAATATCTACATATATTCTTTTTCATAATTGTGAGGGCAAAATACTCTACTAATTCTGCAGCACACAGCAATATATGCATTTACTTTTGGATTTAGATGCTAAAAAGCCTGATGATTGGAAACACTGCAGAAGCTCAGTGTTTGTACCACCTTCAAACAGTTGCAGTTGGACTTTTTTGCATCTATCAAGCAGGGACTGTTTCTTCCCTCTACCACCTCTAAATTATACTGACTAGATGTTGAAGTCATTAAATTGATTATAGTCCAATCAGTAGACAATCCTACATAAACAAAAACAGCAATTACAGTTGGCACAAATCCCATGAGTGCTAGTCAAACTTCCAGGACTGATGGTCCAGTGAGTCTTTTCCAAAATGCTGGTTTCACAATTTCAGCAGTTCTGGCAGCATCTTCCTAAAGGGAGGGAACAAAAATTCATAAGATTCCACTTGGCCTTAAAAACAAAAACATCTGTTTGATGCATGAGTGGATTGTTGGCTTTTATTCATCCAGTCAAAAAAGGGTGAAAAATAGGATATTGAACATAAAAGCATACATGTAAAAATGAAATTACAAAGGGATTTGAGATTAGCAGCTTTTTATAAAGCAAGCTGTTAATAATTTTTCTTTTTTGTTTTGCCAGAGTATTCCCATATCCCTTAAAATCCATTGTAGTTATTGACAGCAGTGATGTCTAATAGTGATGACAGAATTTTTCAACTTTTTGCTTTCAGTAATTACACTTAGTTCTTTCTGCTTGCTTCTTTGGGTCATTGCAAGTCTTGTAGCATATCTGTAGGATATTTTTTTTCAACTTACAGGAACATTTTTGCTCCCTTCCTTTTATTTTTAAAGGAAGTCAGTTTTTGAGAATTGGCTAGTCTGGTAAGTTCTAGTGAAATACTTGTTGACATAAATCGAAACATAATATCAAATATACTTGCTTGAGTTTTCATTTTGATGTAAAACCATGCAATGAGGAGAAAGAGGTTTTGATAGTAGAAAAGAGCAAATCTACCAAGATCAATTAAGAATTTTATGAAAGGTGTGTTTTTCCTCTTACTGTGCTTTATTAATTCATCTGACAGAATTCACATTGCTGGTTTAATGTCACTAAGTCTGTTGCCATAGAATACATTCTTCATGGCTGGATTTAATGAATACCATGTTGAGTTTTTAGTTATTTCTTAGAGAAAATAATTTTAAGACTTGCAACATATTCTAGAAGCCTTATGGATTGTTTAAAATGTAAATGTTGTCATTAAGTAATATGTTAAAGAATGCTCTTGAATGAAATTTTGATACAAAGGCTGATATTCTGGCTAAGTATTTTCCCAGATGTATTTAATTTTTTTCTCCACTGACTCCCATTGTGCTGTCAAAGGTTAAAGTTAGTTCTGTGGGGGGGATGCATGCAAGTTTCTAATCCCATTTCAATTAAATCTGAAATATGTTCCCATTTTTTTGTTTGAGGATTACATGGTACACTAGCTAGGATTGCATATACCTTGTTTGCTGTAATGAAAGTGTGCTTGTCTGATTTAAAATACGTTCTGCAACAATATTATTACAAAGCAATTAAAACTTAAAGTTAACATTAGTAAATTTAAATAGCCCTGTTATAGTATTAATCAAATAGTGTAAGGAACGCTTTTAAATGTTTAAATAATTATGCAACTCTTGGCATAAAAGCCTAACACAAGATAAATCTTTGAAAACTAAGTAGAATTGTGGCTTTTTTTTTTTAAACTTTAATTTTAGGCAGCTTGGGCTTTTAGCATGCATCACATTTCACCTCTAGTATAAGTAATTATGCCAGTTTAGTAATTATTAGAGATGAAAGAAATTCAGTAAGACATGAATTCTTTAAAACTTCAGTAGCTTCAGTTTTAGCAGGCATAATGATCAAGCAGCAGTTACCCAGCTGCCTGGGGACCCTGCCACAGCTACAGGCACTGGACTGATCTTGGGGGTATCATTATTATGGCAGCACACACTACCGTTGGCATTTCTATTCTAGATGTCTGATTGCAGAGGTTTCTAATTTGGTCATTAAAAAAAAAATCCAGATTCAAATATTACTGTCTAGAAATTCCCCTTTTTTAGAAACCCCTCCTGAAAAAGGATAAATGCTTACATTTAAAAATTATTATTTTAAATTGGACACCAATTTTAATTTCATGGGATAGTAAATGGTTTGAAAAATTCTGAAAAGAAAAATGTATATGTAAATTTGTCAGTTGCATGTGTATGTGTTGAACATGTGTTGAGCATTTAAAGTCTTGTTTTCAAATGAAGATGATTTGGTTTGGAAAGCATATACTATTCATGCATGAGCATAGCTGTCTCCCACTGAATGTGGTCAAGTGACTGACATTCAGAATATTCATTTTCATAATTCTGTAGGAATTATGTTTTGGTGTTTTGGTTTCAATAAAAATTTTTATATGTGTGAAATCAAAAGGTTTCAGTTATCACAACTCTGTATCAGATATACACATAAGCAATATGTACACACGTACAAACATACTCTGACGTTCTATTTAAAATATACTTTGGTTAGCGAATTCATAAGTGTTAATCACTTTTTAAGGAAAAAAACGGATTGAATTGGATTTTGCCTAATAAAAATTGGTATCATTGTAAAGAATAGAATTTTTTTTAGAAATTAAAATCATTGTACCATTGAGGTTCATTATTTCACTGAAATTATTTCTCCTTTCTTTCTCAAGATTGGTTTTTCCCCAAATTTCTTATCCCATCAGTGCACTATGAGAGATATATCAAGATGGAAAGTTATTTACCTGACGGGAACGAAGGAGATACGTGGTTCTCATTCTCAAGTATAGACAGTCGCATATATTCATACGGAATACATTCGTGAAAACCTATGAAGAGCTGAAGGGTCAGTAAGGTGAACGATAAATTCCTGTACTGAAGGGGTGCTGTGACCAGGACTCTAAAAAATATTACAACTTTTTAAACAATACGTTGACTCTTAGAAACAATTTCTAGCATTTCAAATGTGTTCCTTAATGTTATTCTTTTCCTTTACAATAGAACCAGATTAGGTCTAGTAAGTGCATGACTATGACTAAATAGTAATTGCTTTCAGCATTCCTAATGATTTGGCGTGTCTCAGTTGTTAGAAGTGTATTAGACATATGCTTTCTATCACTAGTATCACACTTTTGTCTTATTTTTATACATTTAAGGCAGTTAAGTATTCACAAACACCACTCTACCAAGTACCAATGAAGCCAAAAGAGAACTTTTGGTTGGGAAGGTGATGCCGTCATGAGTTCCAGTGAATGTTTTGTTCATTAGCTGTTGTACGGAGTCTGAAATTGCTCTGTGGACGGTGGTTTGGGGCTGTCAGTGTGTAATATACGAAGTTAGATGTACTTTTTGTGGACATGAGGCAAGGGGTGAAAAAGAACTGTGGACTCAAGGGAATGCATATTAATTCCTGGAAAGAGTTGAGAATAAAAACAAAAAATTAGTTATGGTCATAAGTATTGTGATTTGGATATTAGTGCCAGTAAGGAGATGGCTGTGGAGTGGAAAGGGCGCAGGGGGCGAGTTCTGATTTGCTGTCTGCACTTTTTGACAAGTCACCTTACCCTCTGTTCTCCAGGATTCGGATTTCCTCTCCGTAGACTGAGGGAGCTCATTTCATCATTCAACAAGTTGTTTTTTGTTTTTTTTTTCTAGTGCTTATTTTGTCCCATGCACTGTGCTAGTTCCAAATATTCAGTTGTGAACCAGACATAAGCTTTGCTCTTATGAAGCTTAGAGTTTTGAAAATTGGATGAGATGTTAAATACTTTCCATTGCTTTTTAATTTGGGGGAGGAAAGCAATGCAAGTGGTGGGAGATATGTGTATATGGTATATTCACTTATCAGCAAGTTGGGTCAGTTAAAAGAGTAAGATAAAATGAGTTTCAAAAACATTTTTGGCACCGAAAGTTTGGTGAGTTATACTTTTTGAGAATGGTGAGCTTTGTTTTCTCTTATGATTAAAAGGTAGATAACGCTCACTTGAACTGAAACCACTAAATACAATAGAATATCTATTTCCAACTCTTTTTGGATTTAGGTCATTGACTTTGCAATATCTTTTAGCCCTCCTAAAATCTAGATAATGTTTGTAAAAGCTAATTGTGTGATACTAAAGTAAATTTTTTAAAATTTCAAAGAATTTGTGGCATCCTTGAAATAATTGGAGGCTCTTGGAGAATGTGTATGATATTAATATTAAGAAACAGCAAAACTAAACCTCAATTAAGAGTCCCTAATTGCTATATAAAATCGAGGTGAAACAAGTCATGAGGAATTCATTCCATTAAATATTCAGGAATAGAACACTAAAGAATGAAACAAGTTAGTAATGAAATGTCCATAGCACAGGTTTAATTATGTTTCCCCAGGGAAATAGGTGAATACCTTGAAATAAACTTTTACAGAATCATGGATCTTAAGCATAAGACACTTTAGGGATAATGATATTGGTTGTCTTGATGGTCTTCATGTTCAAAGACGTGAGTGCAGAATCAGCGGTGATGGTGGGGTGTAACTGACCGGAGAAAAAGACGATCACATGAAATCCCTTTTGCTTCCTCCAAAATCATATATGTCATTTTCATAAGTATTGCATCACTATACCAAATTTTTAATCTTCAAAATAAAACCATTACAAGATAATAACAGCATTTTATAGCTCCCGTTAATTGTAACTTTTTTTATACTTGCTGATTTGCATATTTAAAATCCAGTATGAGTGTGATGGTCTGGCCGACCCCTGGAACGGCTTCCCAGCTCTGTCTTTGCCTGTGGGTCCCTCAGGCCAGGAGAGGGTCAGCCAGGTGCCTGACTCATACTAAGTGCTCAGTAAACTTCTGTGGAACCAAAAATCACTTTATTATTATTATTCTTTTTTACCAAAGGAATGTGTTGATGACTTCTGAGTTCCCTTCTTTCTCTAACATCGTAGAATTCTCATATTGAAATATTGTAATTCTTGCAAGTTGATCAGTAATTCATATTAATGGGGGAGGGATGCTTTTAAAATTGTAACCTTAATTGGGTTGTAGCTGAGAACAAAATCAAACAGCAGAGGTGAGACGGTCTTACTTTTCACTGTGATTTCTTGTCCAGACCCCCTATTTAGGGAACCAACACAGAAAGAAACATGAACTACACACTGAACCATTCTCAGGGCCTTTATAAGGATTCTGACTCTGTTCAAACTCTGGAATTTTCATAGAGCAGCTTTCAGCTTCTAGATGAGAACCTTGGGCCAGTGACCAATTCACCCGACTAGGGGTTTGTCATATCTCAACTGGGAGCAGCCCTAATAGCAGCAGCTACTTTGGACTAGAATTTGTCTGTACGTGTGAGTGACTCACCAACGCTATACTTGCCTGGGTCTCGGGTGGATTTTTGCAGTGGGAATAGGTGTGAATCTGCAGCTGTGCAAGGTCAAAGTGTGTTGCTTTAAGGACAGCATTTTAATTTAGTTTGATTTACGTTGGCTCCTCATCTTCAATTCGTGTCCATCCATTTGCCCAAATGCTGGTACCATTTTCATAAAGCAACATTTCCCAAACCTTTAATGATTTTCCTCACTTCACTCCTCCAGGCTTAGATTGTAGATTCTCAGGTTGGTTTTGTGCGATAATAAAGGCTTGAATATTGTTTTCATTTCTTAAGATTCATCTCACATCTTCTGTGGGGCTTTTTCTGACCCACCCGAGTTAAAATGACTCCTCTCTTTATTATCCCTTCCATATCTCATATGTCATAGAAACTATGACAATACCTTGGTTTTCTGGGTTGTCGATAAGCTTTTTGAGAGCAGAGTTCTGTGTTTCTTTTCTTTGAATCCCCATAGCCTAAAATTAGGTGGTGAACAAACAAGCATACAAATGCACAAACAAATGCATTAATGCACTCATGTGTTTAATCAACAAATATTTACTGCACATCCATCATTTACCCGTCCTGGAGTGCTAGGAGTTGGGGATCCTATGAAGGAGACAGATAGGGCCTATGCTCTTGTGGAGTCACAGCCAAGCAGTGGAAATACATTAAATGAACAATTCAGCAGATGCTAGTAATTTATTATTAGGTGAAGGGAAAGCCCTAGTGTTATGAGAACATTTCCCAGAGATATGAGTGAGGTCAGGGAAGGATCCTGGAGGAAGCACTTTCAAACCAAATCTGAGGTTTAATATGTTTTTGAATGGAAACCATTGAGCATGCTTATGCATGCTGCAGGAATTCTTATTGAGTACCAATTATGTGTCAGGTGCGAAGGATACAGTAAGGAAAAAGTCAGACCCAGTTGCCCATGGGTTTCACAGAGCTAACAGTCTATGAAGACATATTTAGATGACTCTTTGTGTCCCTCTTAATGTTGTTTAACTCCAAACTGTACTTAGTTTTGCAACAACGGTATACATTCAGTTCATACAAATGGTACCTATTATTTGCACATGACTAACTTGTGTACAAGTTCTGGCCATCATTTGTACATGGGCCTGGTTTTTCCACTCTTAAGTAAACTACCCTAACTATATTTCTTGAGTTTTTCATCACTTAGATCTGTTTATTCTTCCAAATATCTGAATTTCTTATAATTCTTATAATGCTGTCTAAATATGGGATAAACTCACTCATTTTGGCATCGTAAGAGAATTTAACAACTCTCCTCTCCATTTAACCTCATAGATAATTAGGAAAATATATACGAATCATGTAATATGTTTCTGCTTATGATCTTTACAAATTCTTAGCACATTTTGCACATCAAGGAGCAAATACTAGAATATGACAATGCATCAACAATTCATGAGCATATTCCGTAATTGAAAACTTACATAGAAAAACTGCGGAAAGATGATAAAAAACAGTAATCTACCTACCACCACTCTTCTTTTTTTTTTTCACTTTTCAGCTCACGTTTTTTAAACATTTTCTGTTGTCTCTATTCATGATGGTATTATTCACAAAGTCCCAAAAGACAGTCTATGACAGGATGTTTGAAGCTACAACCCTTATCACCATCCACATAATTCTCTAAGCCAAGTCTTAGTGAGACGCATCCGTACCCTGGACAGGCTAATAGTGTCCCCCCTACCCGCAGTCTGTCTGAAAGTAGAGCGTTCCTATGAAACCTTTTGTATAGGAACTGGTGTATAGCAAGGAAGCAATTACCTTAGGACACATCTTGCTAACAGATGCACAAAATAAATCGAGATAAAGCACAGATGCTCACAGACACAGTTCAAAGCTCTGGTGGCTTGTTGCTGCGATGCCCAGTGTAGTTCCTGGGGAAGGAGTTGGTGGTGCCACTCTTGCTGCTGGGGGGTGAGCACTGCCGCTGTAACGGCTGGACTTGCTGCAAAACAAACTCACGAATGCTATTCTTGCTTTCCACCTTCTTTTCTAAAATCGAAAATCGTCTTCGGATTTCTTTCAGTTAGAGAGAGCAGGTACTGATGTAGATCTTTCATAAAATCAAAGTGGCGGAAAGCGAACTTTCAAAAAGCTGGGGATATTGGTGATGTGTTGTCCCTACCAACTGTTCTTTAAATAGGTGTTCCACCGTTATTTAGAGGAGGAGGATTCTAGTGGTAATGTCTTCGGCAGCGAACTGGACCATTCATGGCAATGCATATATGTGGGTATCATGGGTATCTTTGATTCCCAAACAAAAGTGGGAGCTCTCTATGTTGTCTTCCCTAAGTATATTTCCTAGAAATCCCTCCATATCAACACTTAAGACCTTTCTCTTTATTCTATTATTTTATTTATTTATTTATTTATTTATTTTTGGCTGTGTTGGGTCTTCGTTTCTGTGCGAGGGCTTTCTCCAGTTGTGGCAAGTGGGGGCCACTCTTCATCGCGGTGCACGGGCCTCTCACTATCGTGGCCTCTCTTGTTGCGGAGCACAGGCTCCAGACTCGCAGGCTCAGTAGTTGTGGCTCACGGGCCTAGTTGCTCCGCGGCATGTGGGATCTTCCCAGACCAGGGCTCGAACCCGTGTCCCCTGCATTGGCCACTGCGCCACCAGGGAAGCCCTCCCTTTATTCTAACAGCTGTATCCATTGTATGATGTTCTATCATTTATTTATATTTTTTTACTTGTTTATTTTACTATTTACAAATGTTGCTTCAGTGAACATACACACATCCTTGCTAACATGTGTGATTATATATATGGTGTAAATTTCTAAAAATGGAATTGCTGGATAAAGGGAACACCCATTTAACATTTTGATAGATATTGCAAGTGTGCCCTCCACAGAGGTAATGCCAGTTCACACTGCTGTTAGCAATAGGATTAGAGAGTGCCTGTGTTTAAATACTTTATCTTTACTGATGTGGCTTGTGAAATAAACAAAATGGTATTTCATTGACATTTTAATTAGCATTTCTGTAATTATGAACATCTTTTCATATGTTTACACAACCATTTGTATTTATTTTTCTGTGAATTGCCTTTTTATTTCCTTGACTCTTTTATCTTTTGGTTTGAAAGAGCAGCTCATGTTAATAAGAAAATTAGTCCTTTTTCTGACTTACACGTTGCAAATATTTCCCCCAGTTTTTCTTTTGACTTTGTGGGTGGTAATTTTTTTTCTTCTGCCATACAGAAGTTTAAATGTTTTAATTTTCAGTTTTGTCAGGCTTTCCCTTGTAACTAATAGAGTTTGTGTCTGACATAGAAAGGTTTTTTCTTTTTCCTGACCATTCTTTTAGTTTTGTCTTCTCATTACACTGGCTTCAGAGCCTTGTCTGCCCCCCTTCACCCTTCTAGGTCCAGCACCCAAGCATATTTGTGGAAATATAATAGGTGCTTAGCAAACATTTAGTAAATGGGTCAATAAAGTATGGTGGTTAAGACCATGGGTGTTAAGTCAGACTCCCTGGGTTGAAATTTCAGTCTGTGGACCTTGGGCAAATTATGAAATCACTTGGAACTACAGTTTCTGTATCTGTAAGTGAGGGTAATAATAAGTACCTAATTCATAGGGTTGTTGTGAGAATTCAGAGTTAATTCATGTAAGCTCTTAGAATAGTCTCTGTCAGATAAGAAATACCTAGTAAATGTTTCTTACTCTCACTCTCAAAGGTCTTCTTCCTTTTGTGGGGAAACCCTTCATCCCGTGGGCTACAAGTCTTTTCTGTGGATTTCTAGGTACCCGTGTGGCTGGACACAGCTTTCAGAGGCCTGCCTTGGATGGGTCCCTTGTGGACGTCTTCGCTGGGTTCAGTCCACCATGACAAGTCCCCTCCCACTGGCCAAAGCAGCCCTTGATTCCAAGCTCCACTTTGCTTTGCCAATGTAGAGAGAGTTCTGAAGGAAAAATTCCTGCAGAAATTCCAATGAAAAGATAATGAAAACATAAAGTAGAGCTAATTAATTTTAGAGCCTCTGCCATCTTCTTGGTAAGTCAGGTCTTTGTCTTTGTGGTTCTTTGCAAAAGGGCCATCACTAAATGCTAATTTGCAAAGGTAGGCTAATCGTTCTTGGGAGAGGAGGTAGAGACAAATAACTCACGTATCATTATGAAGGTTTAATCATAGTAGATTGATTAATAATCCTTAAATTAAAAAGGTAAATCTGGGCTTGAGTTTACAGAGGAATTAGCCGAACAAGGGGATGATTTTCTACATCACCATACCCATCAGTAAATTGATCTAGAAGCATTTTCTTCTAGGCTTCAGAGAGGAATTCTGTGTTGTCTAGAAGTGGTATGAGGAGAGGGTGTAAAGATGGAATGTGTTTTGCTGACTGGCTGTGACCTACCAGTCCGTGCCTGGCTGTGTCTCGCCGCTGCTTTAATTTTATGTGAAACCTTATTTTGGGGCAGATTGTCTGAATTTTCTCTGCTCTTCATTTCTTCTTCATTCCCTTCTGCAGTAAGTCCTAACTGTTCAGTTTGCTTTATTTTTATTTCCCCTTGCCTTCCCTTGCTCATGTAGTCACCAGTCCTCTCTGTGTTTAGTTCATGAAATCACCCGGTCCCCACTCCCAGATTGCTGGGCTCCGACTGTCCCTTTGGGCTTTAGAAACCCAGCCTGTGCTGTTGCCCGCTGGTTGACCTCAGCACTCATTTGTCTGATACTCTGGGCAGACACTACCATGTCTTTTTATTTTAACTAAATTATAACTGTCATAAAGTTGTCTTTCTATATGGACAAAGCCTAAAACCTTAACACATCCAATCAGATGACTTTCAAATATCCATTTATACTTTTTCCTTCAATCTTAACGCTAAATGAAGTGAAAGAAATAGTAATTGAAAATCGGGGTGGAGAGAGTCAAGAGGATTGTGCGAGGCCACTTTTAATGAGTGGAATATCCTTAAATGATAGTAAGTGACAAAGGAAATTCCACTTTGAGATAATTTGAAATAGATATCCTAGAAGACGCTTTAGAAAGGGCTGGGGTGGCCTTTCAGTTTCCTAACAGGTCGGCCCTGGCTGCGGCTGGATGTCTTGTTAGAGAAGAGGTGAGAGGCCAGGCAAGTGCAGTGGCCTGAGCGGGGCAAGGGTGCTGGAGCACCCATCTACCCTGACGTCTCCAAGACCGGAAGAGCTTCTGTGCCCCATCCCAAGTCACACCAGGACTTTGTGATAGAACAGGGAAGAGTCTCAGTCTCTTGATTTCTGATTCTGGGAATTGCCTCTCGCGGCTGTACACATTCTAGGCTGTAGAAGGTAAAGTGACTTTCCCCATCCTTCTCAGCCTCTCAACAAAAGCCAGAATCCTAGACCTCCTGCCCTGTGAGAGTTACCTTCCTTAGTCTAGTGTTAGCTGTCAGGGTCTCAGGCTTTTGTCCCCTATCACTGTGTCCCAGTGAGTTGACCTGAGGGTTACCATGCCTGATGACCTGGTTTTGAATCCTGCATGTTATGAAACCTACTAAGCCTCAGTTTTCTTACCAATAAAATGGTAAGAATCTATTTCACAGGGCTGTTGTATTAGGTAACACATGTAAGATGCCTAACAGGTATCTTAGCAGCCTCTTAGAAAGTTTGTAAGTAGTACCAGCTTTTGATTATGGGTGAAGCTCACGGGGAAGCTGAGGAAGCAGACACAGTTCTTCCTCTTCATCCTTCCCTCTTCTGCAAAGTCCTGAGGCGTGCATGGCACAGTCTGTGGCTGCCTTGTCTCTTTGTGTAGAGCAGAAACTATTCCCCCTCCTGGAGAAAGCCTAAGAGGAATGGTGCAAGTTTTTATATTCAACTTTTAGTAACCATTCTCTACAATAAAGGGGGGGGGTAATGGAGCTGGAGGAGAGGTGAGTTCACTCTTTATGGCAAATACTTTGTATTTGGGCACCTCTTTAATGTTTCTAAAGACACTGTGTATCTATTTCATTTGATCTTAAGTGAATCTTGTCAGTTATCATTGTGTCAGTTTTATAGATGAGGAAACTGAGGCACAGATACAGATCTCATCCCATTAGCACAGCTGAAGCAGAAAAAGAATGTAGATTTCCTGACTTGAAAATAGGCAGGCTTGAGTCTCAGAATTTTCTAATAGAAGAAGCCAAGGCCAATCTTAAGCCAAATCAAGAGGTGGAAATAATGAACCCTGTGGCCACCGCATTCCCCCCTCTTGTGTTCCTTTTTGCTTTAAGCATTTTGATCTCAGTTCCCTATACTATTCCACCCCCAACCCCCAAAAGTTACTTCTACAAGAAAAAAAAAATGGTATTAGTCAGTTACACCTGAGAGAGAATTGAAAGCAGCGGAAACCTGACAAATCCCTAATTGTGTGATTAAAGACTTTGGCTTCAGATAAAAGAATCGCATGCCTCAGAAAGCTGATCTGGGAGGTATTTTAGAGAAGGTCGGGGTGGGGTGCGGTGCTGGAGTGAGGGACCCAGGAGTGTTTTCCCACTGCTGGTGAGCTCTCAGCAGAAATATTTCCTTATAGAGGTTGAGTGGACTTTCAAAGGTGTTCTGGTTGCTGTCACTGAAAGGTCAGGAGACTTGCTTAGGTCGAGCCCTCCACCAGTTTGAGTGATAGGAGAAGTGACCGATGACTGTGCCTGCAACATTGGGGCAATGCAGCTGACTTTGGGCTGAATAGTTCCTGGTAATGTCACGTTGGCTGTTTTAAATACACTGTGTGGAGAAGCTAGGGGGAAAAACCAATTCACATTTCCCAGTGGCAGGTAACCATCCTGAAGCAATGTCTGCTTTCTTTCATTTGAAATATGCCACTTTTCCATGCAAATTTGCTTTGTTGTTGTGACAAGATGGACACACGTGTTGGATGTGGGCTGTCCCGAGGACTGGTGGGACATCGATGCCATCTATGGAGGGAATCGGGCATGACCCGTCACCATCCCTGAAGAAATGACGCCAATTCTGATGTCTTAGGGATGAGAGCTCAGAGATGGCACATACTTTTTTTTTTTTTTATAGTGTTGGCTAAATACAAACTTTCAAAAGGGTTGGATTTTTAAAAATTGCAAGCAGCAAGTAGTAGAATTGACCAGATTAGTGTCCTTATTATTCTTTTAAGAAAATAGGGTGAGATCTCCTGGCTCACCATCTGAGAACACGTTCCTTCTCCAGTGAAAATTATGTTTCTGAATGTTATATATATGTGTATATTTATATATATATTTTCTGCTTATTAAAGCACATGGTAAAAAACCAAAATGGTTAAATATGGTTATTTATCAGCCATTCTGCCTTATGTGTGATTGATTTAGTTGATTTTACTTTACGCGTATTTGGGGATTATCTGATAATAAATCATCATTTAAAACGTTTATGTGTAATATATACTATCTATATCTATATCTATGCTCATTATCTTGACAATTCAGGATTGAAACAACGTAAGTGGGAATATATTTCCACAAACGACTATTAATTTATAGTTACTAAGATAATGGCATACACGTTCACTTTCAGTTCTATCTGGGTAGCTCTGTAAATTGTGTATTGATTATGCTAATGGCACTGGTGTCTTTATTACTTGTCTGCAGATACATGCAGATGGAATGCACGTTTGGCAAGGTTGTCATTCTGTAGGAAAAAGGTGCCTTATTAAAATCTGGTTTTTGGAGATACTGCATTAGAACTAAAGAAAAACATTAAACTCATGCAAACATAAGCAGTTCTTGTGTTCTAGGAAATGAAAAGTGCAGTTAAAAAGTTAAAAAATGATGCTCTTTTATTCCCTTTGTTTCAGATTCCTTAAGGAAAGTGTTTCAGAAATGGTACTAAATCAATAATGATCTATTTTTATAGTTTATTTTTGGTTGTGTGGGCTTTCTTGTTTTGTTTATCAGGCTGAAGGAACCTTAGACATTTAGGGTTGCCTATATTTTAAAATTTATTAGCCCAACTAGAGGAGAACAAAATGAATTTTTTCCAATTATACATAAATTTTCTTGTATTTTGTAATAGCTCATAAGTCATAAATCACAGCCTCACTTTTTGTTCTGATCTTTCATTATACAAACATGTACCTTATTTTATAGGATTTTTCTCTTTCCTTCTTTCTTTTTTGCTGAGCCATCATGTTACCAAATAAGTTGTTTAGAAACTACTTTCTTATCTTCCTGAATGGGATCATTTCTTAGAAATGTGGGCTGTACACTTACTTGTGTGCCAGCTCGAAAGGAAAGAAAAAAAATCTTAAAAAAATGTTGCTTTAAAATTATTTTCTACTTTATTTTAGTGACAGTTTGATCCCCAGTTTGTTTGAGAACCAGTTTGAGCTTCGGAAGGGGAAAAAAGGAAAAAAATAAGCAAAGTTTTTCACGTTCCTGAGCTATATGATTCCATTTAGTGGAATAATAATGCTCCATCCAGATCTGGTGTTTAATTCACAATCTTTAGGCAAAACCAGTTGTCCCGTCTTTCAAATATATCATTGCAATTTAGAAGAGGAACTTCCCAAATTAAAACAAAAGCAAAAACAAAGTCACTAATAAAGAGAATGGAGTGGTAATATTTGAATGATTTTTGTGAATGAGTTTATCATCTCGAAATTTAAAGATGAGCATTGTTACATTGCAGCAAACGGATATTTCTTGTTCAAAACAAAACTTTCTCCCTAAGCTAGTGTTTCAGTAATTGTTGACATAGGTAACTTTGTGTCCAATTAAGGAATATTGTTACAATTGGATTGGTGTTAATCTAAAAGAGCTGAAGTCATAAGAACAGTTGGTAGAAGTATCAGAAAGTATGACGCCTGGAATATAAAACTTTTCTTCCCAGATTTTCTTTGGCTGGGATGGAGTAATGCTTCCTTGCTGTGCTACTATACCTGAGGCTTGTTGGTTACATTTAAAGAAGAAATAACTAGACTTTTCTCCAGATATCCAAATGCCTGAATCCTAGTTTCAAAATGTGTTTCCTTTATTGTTGTAGTTGCCCTAAGAAGCATTTTTCAAGGTACCTGGTCATTATGTGCTAAAAACTATGCATAAATCTTTTAAAAATAATTTGTTTTCCTTCAGAGTGGATTGTTAGCAGTTTTAAAATCACTTGGCTGTAGCAAATTAGACCTGTATATCTGGATATTAAAAATATTTTTATGTAATATTTTTTCTGATATAAAATGGAAGAAAGGGTCCATGAGGCTTGGCTTAATATCGAGCATAGGGATGTAGAAGTTGGTTTTGTTTGTTTGTTTGTTTTTGTAGGGAGTTAGGGACTATATTCAGATGTTACCAACAGCCCCTTCTCAGTGAGCCAGCGACGCTGAGCATGAAGGCATCAGGGTAACTGGAAGAATCAAGAGTCTCAAATCTGGCGAGAAGAAAGGTGTATGCCAAGAAGCCTCACAAAACAAAACAAAAACAACAATAAAAAGACATTGGAGAGTTCCCTGGAAACCCTTCATCTAGGGGAAAAGCAAAACAAAACCTTTGCAGGGTAATTTTTTTCTTTTTCTATTAGGTTAGATAATTTTGAGTTTGTGTCCCCATTTTAGTGTTTCCATCTCATATTTGCCCTGTTGACTTGTTATCATTTTTTGTGGTTTCTCGCACTGTTTTCTTCCACATGAAGGCTAAGCCTTTTAATGTGAATGTTCTAATGTTTTCATTTGGCTTTATATTATTGACAGTAGCGGTCTAGTGTGATTACTTTGTCTTTCAAAAAGGATCATGAACTACATGTGGAATCATGTTAACTTAAACTAAGGGTTAATTTTTTTCCTCTAAAAGATGGAATAAAAGAGAGCTATTAGAATCAGTATCTCTTTTTGTTCTTAGTCAAATTTTGCATTTATGTTTCCTTGGCTTTGTGTGTGTTTGAAATAAGACGAAAGTAAAAGGAATCTCACCAAAAACCTCTTAAGTCCCAGGAAGTGTCACCGGGGCCTTTGCAAATCTCTCGCACTAGATTAAAAAGTTAGCTGGTATGATTGTGATATTTCTGTCCAGTCTGTCTCCAGCTTTGGCTTTATTGGGATTGTGGATAAAAGGCAAAATCTGGGTGTGAAGATAGTGAAGAAAGCAAGTCATTAGCCTTGGTTGATACACCTATTTTAAAGCTGAGATAGCAAGTTCATCTCTAGGACCGGCTCCACCATGCCCGATGCCTGGCTGTCACTGAGACAGCTCCCCATTTTCTTAGGGTCACAGTCAGTCCTAAGTCCTCTGAATCCTGTTTCTGGGATGCCTCCCATGACCTCCTTTCTGCTATTGATTTAGCTTGCTCTCTTGGACTTCTTCCCTGCATTATGTCAGACCCTCCATACTGGTCTCCCTGCTTCCAGGTCTGGTCTCTTTCCAAACCGTCTTCTTAATCACCAGTGGGGCATCTCTCTAAAATGTAAATGCGATCAGTCGCTCTCCTTAAAATCCTTCAATGATTTCTCATAGCGCCAAGGTTAACATTTGAACATTTAGTTAACAGTAGTTCCTTCGTGATCTGCCCACTTTTCTAGCCTTGTCCCTGCTACTGCTCCCCTTTCTTTCCTCTGTATCCAGAGCCCTTCATTTGAGTAGCACAGAAGAGCTTGCGCTTCCTGGAAAGCATCATGTTTTGCATCTCTGCCTTTACATATGTTTCCTCTTTTTGGAGAGCCATCTTCTACTTGCCCTCAGTGCTACCCATTCTTTAAAACTTAGCCCAATTTTGCTACTCTTTGGGTAACATTTTCCTGCCCTGCACCATCTGATTTAAAAGCCTGTGGGCTGGGCTTCCCTGGTGGCACAGTGGTTAAGAGTCCACCTGCCAAGGCAGGGGACACGGGTTCAAACCATGGTCCAGGAAGATCTCACATGCTGCGGAGCAACTAAGCCCGTGTGCCACAACTACTGAGCCTGTGCTCTAGAGCCTGCGAGCCACAACTACTGAGCCCACGTGATACAACTACTGAAGCCCGTGTGCCTAGAGCCCGTGCTCCACAACAAGAGAAGCCACCACAATGAGAAGCCCATGCATCGCAACGAAGAGTAGTCCCTGCTCGCCGCAACTAGAGAAAGCCCGTGCACAGCAACAAAGACCCAACGCAGCCAAAAATAAATAAAAATAAAAATACATAAATTTATAAAAAAAAAAAAAGCCTGTGGGCTTTTAAAAGTCTGTGGGCTCCTCCATCCGAGCAGTTATCCCTCCTTCTGCAGTCATTGGTTTACTCATCTCTCTCTCCCCCTTCCCCAGTGCTTGCCAGCCCTTCTCATGTCATGGCACACGCAGAAAAATGATACGTTTTGAAGGAAACACTTGGATAAATGAAGAGGCAACTGGCCTGAGTTTCCAGTTATCTCAAGCTGTACGTGGCCACTTCGAGGGTGGAAAGGATCAATATCCTTGAACACCTGAACCCGCTTTTGACCCGCTGGTTGGGAAGCTCTGCAGCAGATTGCAAGCTCCTTGGGACAAGGACCAGGTCTTAGACTTTGCATCTCGTGGGCCTTAGCCAAATGCCTATTACTGTGTGGGTGCTCAGAAAATGTTTGTTTACTGAAGGTGTGACAAGGCAACCACAGTCACTCAAACTGAAGGTTAAATGACTAAGGCAGGGATCTGTTTATAAATACTCTGTATGAAAGTTGGAGTGCTAAGATGGCTTTCTTCTAAATTTCATGTTAAAGATAAAGAGGGATGAAGAAGAGGAAGGAAATTTGAGTAAGATTCTGATTGGAAGCCAAGAAACGTTTTATTTGGTTCCAAAATGTGCATGTATATTTTTTGTTTTGTGTGTGTGTGTGTGTGTGTGTGTTTTAACCTCTCCCAAGGCTAATTTCCTCCCACTCAACATCCTCCTACAAGGAATTTCATTGTAGAAAGAAGAGTGGTAATAAATTCATGTTTGGCATGTGCTCCTTCATAATAGTGCATCTGTGATATTTCTCTTTGGTCTTCAAGGATCATGATAGACCTGTAGAACAATCAAGCAAAACCACAGAAATTCTAAACTTCAACTGTGTGATTTTGTTTAACATAGAGATAATTCTTTTTGTCTGAGAAGATTTTAGAGACAAAGGAGAGAACAGTACATGAAAAGGTTTTTTGGTTTTTGTTTTGTTTTTTCCTTTTTTTCTGTAAAACAATTTAATAACTTTCACAGAATAGAGTGGTTAGAAAATAAACATTGCAGGAAAAGTAAAAAGAGCACGTTTTTATCCTTGACCATTTGAGCTCTTTGGACCTGTTGCCATCAGCCAGGTCTCAGCCTGGGAGGGCCGTCCCTGTCCTGAAGCCAAAGTTCCAGGAATGCTCATCCTTGGCCACCTCACTGATTGCTTTTGTTTTTGTTTCCTTTTGTTTGTTTACCTTTTCTTGAGAGTAGAAAAAAGTGAGGTAGCAGAGTAGCAGGTAGGTGTGGACCAGATGGCGTGTTCCTTCATTAGAGCCTGCTGGCGATTTTATGAACAGTGGACGATTTATTTTCCCTGAATCTGTTTTCATCTTATGGGATTTCCAGTGAGAATGCATATGTAGAGCCCAGAAAGCGCAAAATAATGATCCCACCCTTTGGTTTTTGAAAAGGAGGGAGGCTCCTTGTTAACTCTTGGTATCCCGAAGGTCACTTTTCCTCTGTTCTTAGAAAGTTATCAAGATACACCAGTTGATGGGATTTGAACATACTTGGAGGGGAGGAGTGCTTTCAGACATGGTTTGCTCTAAATAGGAGTAGTATCTGGTTTTCTTTTTAGGTGTGGGACTTCTAAAGATGCCAGTAAACCCTAGAAGGCCAGTTGTTGTGACCACATGTGAGCTTTAAAAACATCATTCTCTAGGTCTGCGTCTTTATTCCTGTGCTGCCCCTAGGTTCTTCAGAACCATTTTTTGTTTTTTTTAGGTTCCATATATATGTGTTAGCATACGGTATTTGTTTTTCTCTTTCTGACTTACTTCACTCTGTTTGACAGTCTCTGGGTCCATCCACCTCACTACAAATAACTCAATTTCGTTTATTTTTATAGAGAATGGACTTGAGGACATGGCGAGGGGGAAGGGTAAGCTGGGACGAAGTGAGAGAGTGGCATGGACATATATACACTACCAAATGTAAAATAGATAGCTAGTGGGAAGCAGCTGCATAGCACAGGGAGATCAGCTCCGTGCTTTGTGACCACCTAGAGGGGTGGGAAAGGGAGGGTGGGAGGGAGATGCAAGAGGGAGGGGATATGGGGATATATGTATATGTATAGCTGATTCACTTTGTTATACAGCAGAAAGTAACACAACATTGTAAAGCAATTATACTCCAATAAAGACGTTAAAAAAAATCAGACAATTCATTATTATTTGCACAAGATTATTGTTAACTTGAGGTGCATCATTTGTAGTGATCTGGGGACATTTGAGTGTGGAATGCATTTGTTTAAATTATTTGTTTACTTATTCACTGTAGGGTTCCTCAAAATAAGACCTGGGTTATAGTACTCTTTTTATTTTCAGAAGATATCCTTGGAAGAAAAAACTTGGGCAGCTTTCCAAAATAACGAAAACATATTTTTACCAGTCCACTAGTAATGTAGTGTTGAGGCCACTTTTTCTTGAACATCTATTTTTTTTTATAGTTTTAGGTAATTAAGTTCCAGGAGGTCATGGTCATCACATGTTCTTTTTTTAAGGCAGTATGCATATTTTAGCTGTTATTTTTGAACTTACTGGCACTATGTGGGTTGCTTTAAGATTGAGTAATTCATGCCATGGTTGTTTAATTTGGTGAAAAGCTGGCTATGACCAGAGAACAAACTATAAGGAAATGGTCCAGTTTTAAGTTTGTGTTTGTGTTTGACTATTTTGGGTTCATTCATCTCTTGCCAATCTTAGTTGTTAAGCAGTCTTCTTGCGTTCATATTTACATCATCCTCAGAACCCTGTGTTTCTGCCACTCTTATAAAAATGTACTGGTTTGTAAGGTAGAGCCTCACGCTTAAGAGTCAACCAGGAAAAGCCTCATTTATATCTCCAGCAAGAAGGACAGAGGGCCTGGACTGCATACTCACTGCCAGAAGTTTTTATAGTAATACTTTGTATCTAGGCTCTGGCTCTTACCATTAAATGTGCTTTTTATAGAGTACCAGGTTATAAATGTAGTGCAGCTACGGCATATTAATCTTACTGCAGAGATTTAATGAGGCAGTTGTTTTGCGATGGACACTACTGGGAACAGAGAGCAGCAGAGTTTTACTTTACCACTGAGCTGCAGAAATATTCCTTGCCTGGTAATAATTATAACCACATGATCTCTTAGTTTTTCTTTCTTTTGCCAGTGCTTTTCCATGCAAAAGTGGCTTGGAAGGAGGTCCATTTCTAGGCAGTGAAATGGATTGGAAATTGGGCTGTTTTCTCAGTGGTTTGACATTTTAACTTTGATCAGGCATGGAATCCTTATTGCACAGAGAGAAATATGTAGGATGAGTTTCAAGAATACAGATAGTCTTTGCCAGTCCACTGAGATGGCTTTTAGATATTCATTACTTTTACTTGACTTTTATATAGGTTATAAAAAGTAAATGTGGTGAAACCTCATTTTTACATGGACAGAACAGAATTTCTGCTGGTTGGCCTTAAACGGATCCCACACTTGAAATTAATTGAAGTCCATGGGTTTATAGCCTCCAACACTTTTTAGCCAGTGCAATTTTTCATTTTCCCCAAAGTTGTAATTTTATTAAACCAAGTTGTAGCAATAACAGCCCTTATGAAGAAGAGGATGAGAAGAAGGAAGGAACCACCCACCAGGGAACATAATAAGGGGAAAAATTACACTTCTTTTA
The DNA here is from genome assembly GCF_009873245.2 of Balaenoptera musculus. NCBI lineage: Eukaryota > Metazoa > Chordata > Mammalia > Artiodactyla > Balaenopteridae > Balaenoptera > Balaenoptera musculus. The sequence continues at coordinate 42,173,480 of NC_045798.1, read as the reverse complement.
AATTTCCATTTACAAGTAACGTTAACAATATCGGAAACAGAGAGCTGCCATTTATTTTTACAGTAATAATTGTGTCTTTTATCCGAGTCTGAACACTTTCAGTCCAGTGCATCATAGGGACCCTTTTGAAGGGATGGGCCGGCAGGTTGGTTGGGCAGAGGTCATTTGTGATGGATGAAACGGATTTGGGTGGCCTCCTTTAGGGCAGAGGACAGAGCAGTGCCTGTGGCTATGATGGGGTTTGTGGGGGGCAGTGCAGGGGGGTGTGCGGGTATCTTAAAATATTGCCCTTTGGGTGGGTTTGTAGTACAACAGTAGAGTTGGAATAACAAGCTGTCCGTCCTGCAGTGGTGTTCGGGTTGGAGCAGTGCTTACAGGGACGGACGTTGTATTTATAACTCCTTGGGCTGAAGTCAGAGGTCTGAATGGCTAGCAGAGCAGTACAGTTATTTCTTATGACTGACTCTCAAAGGGCTTTATAAAAACTACATAACTAAGTCCATGTGCAATTATTGAAGTGTAGCCGCCTGTGGGAAAGAAATGGTTGACAGTGTCAGCTTTCTAGAATCTTCCTACCTCAACTGCCATTAGGAATGGAAACTCCTAACGCAAATGAACGGATCTTTTGTTTTGTTTGTTTGTTTTGCTTTTTTTTTGGCTGAGTTAGGTCTTTGTTGCTGTGCATGGAGCTTTGTCTAGTTGCAGCGAGTGGGGGCTACTCTTCGTTGCGGTGCGCGGGCTTCTCATTGCGGTGGCTCCTCTTGTTGTGGAGCAGAGGCTCTAGGCACGCGGACTTCAGTAGTTGTGGCATGCGGGCTCAGTAGTTGTGGCTCCCGGATTCTAGAGCGCAGGCTCAGTCCTTGTGGAGCACGGGCTTAGTTGCTCCGCAGCATGTGAGATCTTGGTGGACCACGGCTCGAACCCATGTCCCCTGCATCGGCAGGTGGATTCCTAACCACTGCACCACAAGGAAAGCCTGATTTGGATTCGTGTGAAGTGTCCATATCCTTGAATAATAAGGGAGGCAAGTTCTTATCATTTTCGCTGCATACTACTTAAAGTATTCAGAGTGTCTGCTTATTTAAAAACAAACAGGCCTGCAAACTTGATGCATAGCGTTTAAATAATCGTATTAAAATTCAGACCTAGCAGCCACATTTCTGTGAGTGCTGTCAGTTTTATGAGAAACTGGAAACTCATGCTAAACAACCGAGTGTTCAGTGTGCACCTGCTGCCTTCCACTAAGTGTTTAACGGTGTGCGGGCCAGTTCACCATAATTGGGACAGTTATTTGTTTTCCTGAATTACTCTAATTTGGCAGTATTTTACCACTTGGTTTTAGCTTGTTGGAGCTCTTTGAACCATTACCTGTTTCTTGCGTCTGTAGCTCTAGATGAAACATTTGAAACCAGTAAAGGCAAATGTGATGGATTATACAGTGTCAGTTTTGGAAAATGTAGGCATGTAGGTGCTTTTGAATTTGGAGATGATTGGTCTGTTCCTGTTTAGAGAAGAAATACCAGTAAAGGACTTTTTAGTGTACTCTTTTTTTACTCCCTCCCCTCCCTTCTTGTCATCACTAAATAATATTTACTAAACACTTACCTGGACACCGTGCTGTGCTGGGCAAAGTACAAGACAAACGAAAAAGATCCTGTGATTACTCCCCCCAGGGACGAGCAGTCTAAACCCCAGTATATTGAAATGGGTACCGCGTAGAGTGTTGAGATAATTTTCCAGACGGCAAATCAACTCAAATTACCAATTTACTTAAACACATTTTTTGGGTTTTTTTGAAAATAAACAAACAAACAAAACTACTTGCTCTTTGATTTGGGAATTCTGCTTTTGTTTTACAAACCCAAGAGATTATTATATATGTTGAGATGTAAGTTGATTTTGGTATATGTGAATCATTTGAAGGGTGGTGATATAGTTAAGTTTATTGCAGATGTGAAGAAAGGCTTTGGAACAACTGCCAGCCAAAGGGGAGCACCGTGACTTGTAGAAATAGGTTGGTAGAAGCACGTGACATGCAAGGTAGCAGGAAGCACTTTCCGACAGCAGACAGTGGTGTGGTGGCACTTACTGACTTTTCTAAGAAGTCTGGGCTACTTTGATTCTGTGAATTCTGTATCGTAACATTGCAAATATTTATCCTCCCATATCTAAAAAAATTGACTACAGATAATACATTACATATTTCTTAGGTATCTGGATACAGTTCTTTTGTAACTGTTCATTGAAGACTCTATTTTGAGACATAATTTATTTCTGACTTTGGAGGACTTTTTGCTATTAGAAATGAATGTCCTGTAAGTTAAGTCACAGATTGTATTATCCTAATTTTCCCTAAAGAGGCGTCTTCTCTCCCTCTGTGCTTTCCTGCAAAGCGGAGCAGTGACACTAGAATGTTTGGGGATACTTCACTAAAATGAGGCAAAAGACAGCGTAAAAAAAATAACAACGTATTTATTGAGCTCTAAGTGAAAATATTGCATGTGTTTTGCTCTCTTTTTCCCCCTCACTCTTTTTGTATCATTCTTAGGGTTAGAATGGCACTATTTTTAGTTTTCCCTCTATTTAGCTTTTTGAAACTGATAATGCCGGTTCAAGTTGTTGACTTGATTATAATTTGCAATTGCTCTTTGTATATTTTGTTTTATTTTTTGATGATTTTGAAAACAAGAGACATACCAGTATATTTACACTTGAATTGGTGCTTGCAAGAATGTTTTGCTATGTGGTAGAACTTATTTTGCAATTGCTGTCTAACAAATAATGGGGTAACTGTGTGTTTTGACCAGTTTATAAGTAAAGGTCAATTTTGTGCCTATGGTAATTAGCTTAGCTTACTCTAGACTTTTGGCTAATTCTGGTAATTTCCTGTGAAAGAGTATATTTAGCAGAAAAGGAATTCATTCTCAAGCACAGTGGTTTTTCCCTTTGCATTGGAGACTGTTTAATTTTAAAAGTGATTTATCTCTCTCTTGTAAGCAAACAAAGGCTGTAAAAAAAAATGTCAAAGTTAACCTTAAGTGTGGCAAATTATTTGAAAGAGGAGCTGGGAAAAGGGCTACATGTTGGAGGAGAAAAGGAAAAACGCCAGTCATCACGAACTGACAAATTTTAGGGAAGTCTCACTTTTGATGCTTCTGTAATAAAATCTACAATAAAGCCCTCCTAGTGCAGCTTCAAGGAAAAAGGTGTTTCTGGTTTTGGTAGCAAGATGAAGCGCTACTTTCAAAGAACCTGTCTTTAAACACCATACTTACAGTCTTGATTTTTCTTTCAGACCCCAACTGTGAACTTGAAGACAAGACTGAAGATGGAGAGGCAGGGGACTGTAAGAAGAGGCCAGAAGATGGGGAGGAGCTGGAAGACGAGGCCGTGCACAGCTGTGACAGCTGCTTCCAGGTGTTTGAGTCACTGAGCGACATCACAGAACACAAGATTAATCGATGTCAGCTGACAGGTAAACACACCCACCTACCACTTCGCATCTTCTCATATGTCTTCTCTATTTCTGATATTTCCGTTTGTTTCTTGTTTTTCAGCTGACAGGTAAACAACACTTGCCACTTCTTGTCTTCTCGTACTGTTCTATTTCTGATTTTTTCCGTTTGTTCCTTTTTTTTTTTTTTTCACCCTCTCTTCCAGCTGTTACATTCTTCTACTTGGGTACCTAGGTCAGTCTAGAAGCGCTTAAGAAAGAATTCCAAGGTGATGGTTTACGGCAAACTCATTGTCACAGTCATCCTTAGATTTTGAATTATACCCAGATTTTAATAGCTAATGGATATGTTTTCATTTCCTTTTTTTTTTTTTTTTTTTAAACTACCGTGATACCATGTAGATACAGAGCCTAACATTGGGTGGCTAAAATAAAGTTTAAAAATACCTTCTGAATAAGTTTTCACAGAAGTTTAGCATGCACGAACTTATTTTAGTTTAAATATCATCTCCTCAAGAGAACTTTCACTGATTGGTCGCTCTCTGCTGAGTTTGGTGCCTTTTTTGTGTTCCTATAAAGCCTGATGCTTATTCTTGAATACCACAGTGTTCACTGCATGTGTTAACTTTTCCATCTCCCTCATTAGACTGGAAGCTCCTGGATGGCAGGAACTCTGTCTTATTCATCATTGTATTCTCTGAGTCTTGCACAGTGCCTGGCCCACAGAAGGGGCTCACTAAGGCACAGAAGCTATTCTGCTATGCATTTCACGGGAAGAATCAGATTTAAAATGACAGGAAGCATGACATGTTCAAGTTAATTGTTGGATAAAAGTAAAACTCAGTTTACCAAGTTTCTACCCTCTTTAAAAATATATCCTGCAAGAACATACTATATGAGGCTGGGTGGGACATTTTAGGTAGATATCTCTTTTTAGATTCCTGTCATTTTTCTCTTACTATTTGATACTGACACTGCTCCAGTGTGTGTGTGTGTGTGTGTGTGTGTCTGTCTGTGTGTGTTTGTAGATCTCTTTCTCTATCTTATTTTCCTAGCACAAATCTTTCTTCAACTAACCATGTATAGGAAATGTATTTATTAGACAAGTGGTTCTCCAGCTGTTTTCCACAGAATATTGATATTTTTGTAAGATTTTAATAGGTGTTCCATTTTAAGCAGGTTTCCTGAACAGATTATTATGGAACTGTTGGATTAAATCCAGTTAAATAGGCTTCTTTATTGAAGTGCACTGTGGCTCTTCAAAAAGGGATTGCAGTGAGTAAGTTTATTAGGCCATAGACTCTCCTCTCTTTCAGAAAACCCATTATCGTTTTTTTTGGAGTATAAGTTTGAAAATCTGTGAAGCTTATATAAGCATTGCTATATACATATTTTTGTGGGGTTTGGTAACTTTTAGTTTGATACAATTCCAAACTTAGAGACAAATTGCAAAAACAGTATATGTAACTCCCATCTACCACTTATCTGATTCACCAGTTGTTTACATTTTACCCTATCTGATCTGTCATTGTCTCTTCACTAATATTTTTTCTTAGTCATTTGAGAGAAGGTTGGAGACCTCACACCCTTCGAAATATATTCGCTGTATTTCCTAAGAACAAATACAGTCTCTTACGTGGCTACGGCACACTTATCAAAATGAGGAAAGTTCACATTTAACACATAGAATACTGTTATCTAATCCACAGCCAATATTTAAATTTCAACAGTTGTCCCAGTAATGTCCTTTAGAGGTTTTTTGTTTGTTTGTTTCATTTTCTTCTCATCTGGGATTCAGGATCATGCATAATTTTTTAATTGTCATGTCTCTTTTGTTTCCTTTCACCTGGAATGGTCTCTCATTTTTTGAGGAGTACCTGCCAGCACTTTATAAAATGCCCATCTGTAATTGGGTTTGCTTGATGTTTCCTCATGATTAAATTCAGGTTACATACTTCCATGGCAGGCATGCCGCCAAAGTGATGCTGTGCCCTTCTCAGTACATCAGATCAGGAGGTACCTGATGTTGACTATACTATACCCGTGTGGATGGGGTTAACACTGAATACTTGTCTTAGGTGGTGTCCACCAACTTTCTCCAGTGTTAAAATGTTGCTCTTTTCCCTTTCTAAATAATAAGTAATTTGTGGGAAGATGCTTTGACACTATGTAAATATTTTCATTGTCATGAAATCTCCATTTTAGCTTTATAATTTTTGTATTTATTAGTTGGCCTTCTGCCACAGTTTCCTTTCTTATTCATTCATTTATTTTTGTATTCGTATCACCATGGGCTTTTGGATTTGTATTTTATTCAGTGGGTCATAATTCATTACTATCATTATTTTGATGCCCAGATTGCCTGAGATTTGGCCAGTAGAAGTCCCTTCGAATGGGATCCTGGGTCAGTTTAATGTCTCCATCATTATTTGAGGACTGACTCAGTTTCTGCTGCAAACAGATGCTCCAGGCTCATTATGTTCTAGTCCTAATCAATCTTTTGTCCAAGGAGCCCTGGTTCCTTTAAGAGGACAAAGGTATTTAGAAATCAAGATATGGGTACTGTGTATACTCATTGATAGAGGTATATCGTTGATTATAAACCATATCAGCAGACAGAATTTAGGAAATGTATATATGTGTGTTTAATATAATACATGTATAATAACATAAAATGCACATATATACAAATATATACACATATATGTATTTTTCTCTCTCTAATAAGAACCACATGTTTCTATTGATACCTCTAATTCAATCCAACATTTGAGGTACATTCTAATTTTTTTTCTTTCCATATTTATTACTATCTTCTCTAGCAGTGAGACATCTAGCTTCCATCATCCTCAATATATTTACTCATTTCCTGAGTCTAGAATCCACATTAAGTAGTTTCAAAATTGCTTACTCATATCATCATGATAAGCAGACCAACTAACTAGAGTTTAATAGTTGTTTATAGTTATTAATGTTATAGTTTATAATATAAATTTACATACAGTGAAATGTATAGATCCTCAGTGTACACAGTTTGATAAACTTTAACAGAATACATATACCCATGTGACCCATATCCCTCTTAAGATAATTTCCTGCATCCTAGAAATTTCTCTTCTCTTGACCCCTTTCTAATCAATAATGATCCACCAGAAGTAACTAGATTTTAAGTTTTTAACTGTAGATTTGTTTTGCCTGTTCTAGAACTTCTTATAAGTACACACAGTATGTACTCTTTTTTTGCGTCTAGCTTCTTTTGTTCAGCATAGTGTCTGCAAGATTCATTCATGTTGTGTATATGAGTAATCTGTTCTTTTTTATTGCTGAGTAGTATTCCATCACATGAATGTATCATAATTTTGTTTTCCATTCTCCTATTGGTAGACATTTTGGTTATTTTTAGTTTGGTTATTGTGAATAAAGTGGTCGTGAACCTTCCTATACAGGTCTTTTTGTGGATATATGTTTTATTTCTCGAGTTAATAAGTAGGAGTAGAATTGCTGAGTCATGGGGTAGGGTATATTTAACTGTATGAAAAACTTCTGAATCTTTATCACAGGTGGTTGCACCGTTTTACACTCTCACCAGCAATGTCTGAGAGTTCCAGTTGTGCATCCTCGATAACATTTGTGTTGCCAGTCTTTTTAATTCAAGCATTCTGTTGGGTGTGTATAGGTATTCTTTGTGGATTTACTTGCATTTTCTAATTCATGTACATTTAATTGACTTCATTTAATTCATTTTTCCTCAGAATGCATAATTTTTGGAAAATCCCATTAAATGCAGTTAGTATGATTCTGTTTTCAGTGGAATAGCTTTAAAGGGAAGCTTTACTTATGTGGAATCAACACTAACATTAAGGTGAAGACATGGGAACCTAACTGATATGGCCAGTATAAACTATGCCAGCAAGAAATCTTACCTTAGGTGAGAGTGGTGTATCTCTCATGTGAAAGATTAACTTTAAAATTCAATATTAAAAAAAACTTGAAGTTCTATTTAGTGTTTACTTTTTACTGAGTTCCTGCCATGGAATTATCCTTATGTTCAGCTCTCTGAAGCAAAACAACAACAACAAAAACAACACAAGAAACATTATTCCTGGATAACTTTATATATTATACAATAATATATTTCTTTATATATTATACAGCTTTAATATCAGTGCAGAAAATGCTGGATTTTCAGCACATGGTATGGTGAAGATAATATCTGTGGGTTAAATACTTTTTTCTTCAAAAACCTCAATTCCTAATAAAATATTTGGTTTATTTTGATCTTAAGCTTTCCAAAAGCTTAGAATCTAGTCTGTGCTCACATCATTTTATCCCACAACATTTTAAACAAAGGAAAGAAAACAGAGGCTTATTTGTGACTTAATGAAACATTTCAGGAAAGGTAAAGCTGATGGGTCTTTGTCCTGTTTATTGATGTTCAGGGTGATTTCTTGGGGAGGGTGGTAGATTGATGAGGGGAAAAGCAGAAGTGGAGGATCAGGGAGAAAGCAAAAGGGGGAGAAACAAAATCAGGAATCCTTCCCATTTGTTTAAAGTGTTAAAGTTCAAACTTGAGTTGAGTTAGCTAAGGGTACCCTTCAGTCTAATCTGGAAGAGATTAAAGACACTGGCAGCATTTTAATTAAAAAAGTAATATGATGCTTTTACCTTCTTCCTTGATTAAAACCTTTTACTCTAAGTTAGGAGGTCCGACTTTTCCAAATTTAGTTTCCTACTGCTTGAGTTTACTCTTTTGGTGCTTTTTCTTTTTTTCTGGTGGACAAAATGCTAGTTTAGCAAAGTAGGATATTTCTAATTGTTTTCTTTTTCCCTTTTAGTTTTACTCTTTTTTGTTTTTTTCATTTTTTTTTGTCTTTTAACTTCATCTAGCCCCATTTGTATCTTTGCTAATTTTCCTTTGATTCCTGTCCTTGTTTCAAGACTCTTAATTTCCTTGTTGTCCTTATATCTCCCCTTCTTTTCTCTCTGGCTATTTTATGGTCTCTTGCTGTTTTCTCAACTTTCTTCTTTGCTCCTTGTGGCTTCCCTTCTGTTAATCTTGAAGTCTTTACTTACATGTGTCGTCCTATCCATCTAGACCAGAGCCTGTAAACCTTTTGGTGAACAATTTGTATGAAGAAAGAGGGAACTCCTAGTAGTGTATAGGAGGGTTAACTATAGAGTAGAATTAGGAGAGAAAAGTCTTAAAACTTGCTGATTTGCAAAATAACAGAAAACGGAGGTATTCTGTGGTCTGACACCTATGGAAGTCAGTCAGGGTAGTTTTGTTGAAACCACCCTGAACTGGTAAAAACCCTGCCCTGAGATTCCCATCCTTAACTGAGTGCTTTCTTGGTAACTTGAGATCTGTTCTTTGGTGACTCTCATACCCAAGGGTGAGCTGCCAAGGTGAAAACTGACTCACTCCAAACTGAAAGTTTTGAAATCCTGGTATTGTCATGCCAAGTGAGCCTAGACTAGTCCTGGCCTTAGGAGATGAAGGTCAAATATGGACCAAGATGATCAATTTTATTTTATTTTATTTTGGCTGTGCCACTCAGCATGTGGGATCTTAACTTCCCTGACCAGGGATTGAACCCGTGCCCCCTGCATTGGAAGGGCAACTGGACCGCCAAGGAAGTCCCAAGATGATCAATTTTAGACTCAGATTTGAAAGTCAGCTCAGGGATCAAGTATGCCCCAGGTCAGTTCATGAGTAGGTACCGGTGACCTGGACTGAACTCACAGACAGCAGATCCAGCATCGGCCCAGAGATCTAGGGGGTCACACACACAGTTAATGGAGTTCATCACTGAGGGGAATTCTGGAAGGTGGGCACTGTTCTGGAGAAGCATCCTGACCTAGGTAGGAAGCAGCAGAACAGTCCCTAAGGATAACGAGGTACAGGGTGGCCCTCTTCTTTGCCTCTCAATGCAGCTGTCCTCTAGTCTGTAATCCAACATGTGTAAGTAAATTATATATCATCCCTGCTTGAAGGAATAAGGGGAAAGGGGAAAAAAAAATTAAATCACCCTCTTCAGTTGTAGCAGTAGATGCAAACCACCTGTCTTGCCCCAGCCGTGCTGTCTTTTTCCTGGAGGCTGAGAAGGGAGGGAAATCAACACTCTAATGCTGTTGGGACTCTCTGATGCAGAAGACAGATTATCAAAATATATATTTAAAGAAGGAAAAGCACAGAGAACCTCTCATTTTACTAATCCACAAACCCTATCATTTCTTGCCATTTCCCTCAGGGAGTAGGGAGGGCTGGAAGCCAGAGGGGTCTCATCACACTTCTCAACAAAGATTTAATAGCAGGGTGCTATGGGGAAGGCTGAGATTACGGAGACTTTATTATGCTTACAAAACTGAGTAAGAACTAGCATTGTAAATCATCAAAACTAAGCTACACTTAACAGGATAAGTGTGTAAAGTACATTTGGTAATACTGTACGCTTGTTGTTCTGAGTCATTTTTCTCTTCTCTCCTGCTAATTTGCAAACTTGAGTTGTCTGTTAAGTGTTCTTTCACATCATTAATGTGAATTGCCTGGGTGTAAATGCAGAAAAACTAAACAGCATTGTATTAGTTCTTAACCCTCTGGCCCACTATACTGTTGGTAAGATGAGTAGGTCGAGGTGTGTGTGACAGCAAGGCTGTTGTAGTTTGGGGGAAAATGTTTGTAGATCAGATTTGTAAAACCCTAACCATATTTGTGGCTCCTTTACAAATATTGATACTGTATGGGTTCACATTTTTGAAGAAAAGGAACTGAACCAATGATTAGACACTGCATCAGTATAAAATAGTATGTTCATTTAATTTGATTTTGAAAGTTATGAGACTCCCTGGAAACTTCACACAGATTTTGTGAACTGAACACTTTTAGACATCTGGAATTTTTTTTTTTTTTTTGACTAAAGAATGTAAAGAAAAAGTGAAAGTGATTGAACATGTGTTACATGGTTGTGGGAAATTAAAGACTGGTTGGTTCCACTTGACAATCAAGTACCCTAACAGCGAGTTCTGTTGGCAGTGGGAATAAGGAAAATGAGTGTTTTATGGAATGAAGCATCATTTTCACAGAAGCATATTGAAACTGTTTTCAGAAATATTTTTTCTGTTTTCCTTTTCAAAGCATTAGTTGAAATAAATTACATGAAATAAATGTGATATTTTAACACTTTAGTTTATATTAATTAGGTTCAAGGCATTATGCCTTTGATTTGCATATTTCTACATTAATTTCTATATTAATTCATTATTCATGCTTTGTTATTAATCATTTATATATAAATTAATTACCTATTTCTATATTAATTAGGGTTAAGGCACTGTACATTTTATTTTCTTATGTCCCTCTGTTTTGATCAATTTCTTGTTTCCTACCCAAAATATTTTCTTAGTGTTTTTAGCCTACTTCATTCTTCAAATCCCCCTAAGCCCCCAAAATGCAATTTCGTGGCCTCCACTGATTCCATTCCCCAGCCCCTTCTCCACATGCTTCTTCTTTTTCAGACCAGTGGTTTCCAAACTTTTTTGATTAAAAAAATATAGGCTGCATCTTCATACTACGTACTTATCAATATATTACATAGATGCACATATGATACAACACTCAAAAAATAGAAATTGAAAAATGAGGTGAAGATGAAATAAATAGGTGTAAAAAATAAATTTATGTTGTTTTGAAGTTCTGGCCTAGATTCATTTATTTTGAGAATTTATTTTAATGGCTGTGAGAGCTAAGAGAGCTATCTCAGAAAACGACGAAGAGAGAACGTATGTTATTACACTTCTTGCTGAGGTTCATAACTATCGATGTTGGCTATAGCCACCATATTTCAAATAACTTTCCTGATAATCTCAATTTTGTTTTGCCGCCTTTTGGTCACATCTGATTAAATTGTTTCTTTCTTCCGTCCTTCATCCTGTGGCTGACAAAGAGCTTTTACTAGGAGTAGAAGGGCTAGACTTGCCATTTTCTTGTTGATTATTTGTGCACAGCTATCAATATCCTGCAGTTTCCTTGCAGAAAACTTCAAAAATCACTTATCAAAACTTGAGGATTGTGTGTGAATTAGATTACTTAACATTAAACAAGATGATCCACAGGTCTGTTTCACTGGGCACTATTTTGAGATGTGGGAAGGGAGTGGAGAAGCAAGGGCACCCAGGATGACTATTTATCTTCTCACTCTCAGGATGTTGGGTGGCTATTTATGGCTGTGTCCCTTCTGATTGGTTGCTGAATATTCAGACTATCTTTTCTACCCTGGGATATGTACCCTGTATTTCAGAGACCGCTGTTGTTGACTACCATTTACTTCATCATGTGAAAAACAACTCACCAAGTCTCTGCTCCTCTCGGTTTTAGAGAAGGTGGTGTGGCTTGAGCGTGTCATTTTCTTGGTCTGGCAGGACCGTGACTAAGTTCTTCTACGCATTTACCAGAGAGAAGGCAATTGTCCATAATTGATTCCAACCTCTGAGCTGTTGGTTGAGTGAGCTCCTGTTTCTAGTTTTGGAGGAAGGGTCAGTTAAACTATTACCTGCTGTAAAAGCTTTGTTGTTTCCACATTGATTTTGCTACAGCAGAACTTTGATATTAGTATTTAGTCTACTGTCTTTTTCTTGATATATTTGTTTGTGCAATTCTCTACCAAAACATGGATATAAAATAATCATTTTCAGGTCCATTATTGTCTCGAAGCTTTTGAATGATTTTGGGCATTGTAATAGGGATTTATAAAAGACCTTTACTGATGAGAGGTACATTTTCCCACTATGAATGGTGAGTTATTACATGTATTAATTTATTAAAATTAAATAGCTGGAATATTGAAGGGGTAGTTTAAGAAATATTTCTCTGTATTTTTGATGTGCATTTTAAAATTAGGTATTTTTACGCTCATTCTTGATAGATTATCTGGGCAGAGGATTATAGGTTGACAGTTATTTTTGTTCCACGTTATGAAGATATTACACCATAATCGTGATTGCTATTGTTTTTGTTGAGCTATCTAGAGTCATTCTAATTATAGTTCTTTTGTGTGTAATTTGTCTTTTCTATTTAGTTAGATTTTACATATTCTCTATGATTTCATGTTCTGAAGTTTCACTAAAATATGTCTAACTGTGGAAAAAAAAATAAAAATAAAAAAATAAAACTAGGTGTTTTTACTGTCAGCCTGTTTTAATAACTTGTGAATCACAAGAAAGCTACTGATTATGAATGGAAAGTTCCTAAAGGATGAAATCTCCTAGAAATAGAAAATACATGGGTAAATTCACTTTATTTTTTACAAGTAAGAGCTTAGTGGAGAATATCCTGTATTAGCTATAACTGTATTTGCAAATTACCTGCTCCTTGATTAATCTGAGGTTTTTGGAATTAGCATTTTGAAATGAATAGAACTCAAGAAGCAAATTAGCATTATTTGTCTGTGTATTAAAAATGTTACTTTTGGATGTCTTGTGGAACCGTAACTGTTTTAGAGAAGTGGGCTGGCCTTAGTTGTATAATTGATAATGAACATATTATCATCTAATTCTGTGGTTTCAGGATTTATTTGCCAAAAATTGTAAATAAAATATCAAGAACACAAACCATGGGAGAATATCTTCAAGAATTTCCACCATGTCCTTGATGGTCATTGATGGTAATTAAAGCTGTCAGTTTGTCCCTGTGGAGAAGTGTAAAGATTATAAATGAAGGGCTGTATTTGGGATGTGGAAACAGTGGGGCCTCTTTTGTGGGGAAGATGAATTAAAAGAAACCAACTATTTCCTCGGCCCTGTGCAGCCATTCAGTCTGTCTTATAAACAGGGTGATGTTTAGGTATTTGGATACAGTTGTGTGCACACGAGAGCTCTGCCACATGTAGCCTATTCTCAAACGTGAAATTCAACATGATAAAACTTAGGAGGTTGAATTTTTACAGTTTTGTATGACTGCACTTTTCTTTTTTTACATTACTCTGCTTAAGATGCTTGTGACCAATATCTACTTCCTTTATAAGGTAGTGAGTTGATACGAAAAGTGGACTATTTCCCCATCCTTTCTCTTTGTGTGAAGTCTCTGGATGGGGATCTTGTCTTAGGGGAATGGCAGCAATGTCACAGAGATCTATGACCTCCTAATAGGCCTTGGGAGGGGAAGGCAGGAATCATTCTACACTGCGCCTCAGGGCTTAGTTCCTTTAAACTTCAAGGAATTGGATGGAACTCTTCACTCCTCCTTTCTTTCAGCTTTACCTTCAGGGGAAATTGATCGATTAGAGGTGATTATTCCACAAACTCTGAACCCTTTTCCCCTCTTTGTTCCAACTGGAGCTCCTCAAAGTTTAAAGGGATTGTGTCTCCTGGGTGAATTGTAGAATGAATTTAAATAGATTATTGGGTAGAACTCTTTGAACACACATTAAAAGTGCTAAAAAAATATATTTGGAGCTGAAGGAAATATGGGAAGCAAAAGGAGAAAGTAACATTTGTTTCAAGATAATTATAATGTAATTATATGGGATTTTTTGAGCACATGATTAGCTGTTAGAATGTAGAATCATAGTAGTGCTTCAAACCAAGAAAATAATAGAGTCAGTGCAACAAATGGACAGTTGTACAAAATCTGGATGGCGACTAAGACCCTAATAGGCCCAAAGACAACCACAAATTACTGGGTTTATATATGTCCTCTGTTAAGCACAGCAAAATTCTACTAATTGATGGCTTTCAGTTTTTTCTAACTTCTTTGTTTAACAACAACAAAAAATGATCTATACCTAATTCTCTTTTTGCATGTGTGATATATTTGCCTTATCGGCACTATGGACCTTATTTGAGTTATATTTAATACCACATCAATTTAATTTTTCCCCCTTTAAAAAAAATCTAATTCCTGGACTCTACCTACCCACAGAGCAGTATTAGCTCCCCCTGGTGACTAAATAGAAATGTAGACAAGGATGATTGTGGTGATGAGCTTCATTAACTTTAACTTTTAAATGCATAATTAGTATTAGGATGTATACAGTTGGCAAGTACACTGAACTATTTTCCAAGAAAAAATTCCCATTAGTCTTGAGAAATGTCCATTTTCATGTCAGTTTATTTACATGGTGAAGGCTGGTCTATGTTACGTGGCTTTCCTGGAGTTCTGCCCATTTTAATGACACCGAATCGTGGTTTCTGATGTGGGAGATATTAGGACAGAAAGCAGATATTCAGATCTTCTGTAAACTAGGAGCTGATTAGAGATGCAAAAAATGAAAGTAAGAGTGCTACCAATTTACCTATCTCTATCATTCTTGTAAAATAGACTTTCCATAGAAAAGGTTATCATTGTTAAAATGATTTGAAATCTCTCCATATCTTGGCTGTTGTGAATAACGCTGCAATGAACATGGGAGGGCAGGTATCTCTTGAAGATCCCAATTTCAGATCCTTTAGTTGTAAACCCATTTATAAGATGAATAAGTTCTGGGGATCTAATGCACAGCATTGTATAATAGTTAGAGAAAATTATACTGTACTAAATACTTGACAGTAACTAAGAGAATAGATCTTTAATCCTCTCATCACAAAAAAGAAATGGTAATTATGTGAGGTGATATAGGTGTTAGCTAACCCTACTGTGGTAATCGTTTTGCAGTACATAAGTGTATCAAGTCATCACATTGTATTAAACTTATACAATGTTACATGTCAATTCTATCTCAGTAAAGCTGGAAAAAACAAAATAAATTTTTTGGGGAAAGACACTGTTGTACATTCAAACACCAAGATGTGTTTTTTTGTTGTCACCTCAAGGAAGCATTTTTCCAATTTAATTTACAAATTGTTTAAAAGTGTATATTTTTATTACTTGGATTGCTTTCCAACTTAACTCTTATGGTTTAGTTTCTAAAAGTTTTCCCCATCATAATTATCAGTTTGACAGACATTTGAGAATGCCTTTATAATCTTTCTGAAAAGAAATTTGTCAAGTCTGTCATATACTTACCAGTCAACCCTCCGTGTCCTCGGGTTCCACATCTGCGGATTCAACCGACCCGCGGATCAAAAATATTTGGGAAAAAAAATTCCAGAAAGTTACAAAAAGCAAAACGTGGATTTGCCTTGCACTCCGGCAACTATTTACATAGTCTTTAGACTATTTACATAGCATTTACATGGTATTACATATTATAAATTATCTAGAGATGATTTAAAGTATACGACAGGATAAGCATAGGTTATATGCAAATACTAGGGACTCAAGCATCCATGGATTTCGGTATCTACTCCGGGTGTTCTGGAACCAGTCCCCCAAGGATACCCAGGGATGACTGTATTTCTCATATGTAGTCTTATTTTCTATGAAAAAAGTATTTGCTTTTCACCACTGTTTTATGCTGGTTATCAAAAAGCAATGTCTGTGACTGTGTGATCTGGTTTAATGTTTTATATTAAATATTATATATTGTTATGCATTCAAAAGGAAAGATTTAAAATATTATCTGAGAGCTAATATTTGTATTGTTCTTTTGCTCCTCCTGTTCTTCTGAATATTTTATATTTATATAATTTAGCACTTCCCCCTCCCCCATCATGTTTTTTTTGTTTTTGTTTTTGTTTTTTGCTTTTCTTCCTTTCCTAGGGCTTCATTTTTAGGGTAGGAGCCGCACCTCTCTGTATTACTAGAAAGGGTATAATCTAAACTCAATCACTTCTTAATATCACCTTCTTCGGCCTGTGGAAATCTAAGTGAAGCTTCTTTTGGAGTCATTGATACCATTCTGCCATTTGGTCTGAAGTGATGGTCTGGTTACCAAGCAGCACAGCTGAACACAGCCCCTCTTCCTCACCTCAGTTTTCCTCTCTCTCCTTCCATGACTTCTGTTACTTCCTTCCTCAAGTAGATGGCCTGCCCTTTGCAGTTTGTTTGTCCCAGTGCCTTGCAAAAAACCAAAGGACCACGCTTTGCCTGAACTTGTGCTAGTGGTCACTCATAGGGGGAGATAAATTTGGTTGCTCATGATGAAATAGTGATAACTTTCTTCTTATCAACACCAGTTTAAAACTGACACATGTTTATTAATACGGATGTTATTACATGGATTAGATACTGCAGTTGGGCTCAATATAATGAAAAGTGTATGGCTCCGTTACTTTCTGCACTAAGAAGACCATGCAGAGATAGTGAAATGAATAGCGCCTCCCTGTAGTTTGTTTTCCTAAATACTACTACGCACTTATCAGCAGTTCAACTCAATAAACATTTATCAAGTTTCTAGTCTTTGTCAAATAAGTACTGGGCCCAGGATCTTCTGGGAGAAAAATGGTTTAGGGTGGGTCTCTGAGCCTAACCCGGACTCAGGGATGGCTTCCTGGAGCATGTGATGCCTTGAGTGGTAAGAGAGTTCGCTAGTGAAGATAGGTGGGGAGAGGCATTTCAGGCAGACAAAAGAGAAAGAAAAATAGGAATGGGATGTGAAACAGAAGAGTATCTGCTGGGGCAACATCAAGCTAGAGGAAAGTGCAAGATAGGGAAGTAGTGAGAGAATGTGAATGTATTAGTCACCTATTGCTGCATAATAAATGACTCCAGCATTTTTGACTTAAAGCAGCAATCATGTATCATCTTTTTTTTTTTTTTTTTTAATTTATTTATGGCTGTGTTGGGTCTTCGTTTCTGTGCGAGGGCTTTCTCTAGTTGCGGCGAGCGGGGGCCACTCTTCATCGCGGTGCGCGGGCCTCTCACTGTCGCGGCCTCTCTTGTTGCGGAGCACAGGCTCCAGACGCACAGGCTCAGTAATTGTGGCTCACGGGCCCAGCTGCTCCGCGGCATGTGGGATCTTCCCAGACCAGGGCTCAAACCCGTGTCCCCTGCATTGGCAGGCAGATTCTCAACCACTGTGCCACCAGGGAAGCCCCTCATGCATCATCTTAAAGTTTCTGTAGTTCAGGAATTTGGGAGCAGCTTACCTGGGAGATTCTAGTTCAGGGTCTCTTATGAGGTTGCAGTCGAGGTGTTGGCCAGGGCTGCAGTTAGCTGAAGTTTTGAATGGGACTAGAGGATTCACTTCTAAGCCCAATCACATGGCTACCGACTGGACATCTCAGATCTTCACCACATGAGCCTCTCTATAGAGTTGCTCATGGCATGGCAGTGAGCATTCCCCAGAACAAGTAAAGTGAGAGGGAGGAGAGGGAAGGGGAAAGGTTTTGGAAAAGGGGGAGGGAGAGAAGGAGAGAAGCTGCAATGTCTCTTATGGCCTAATCTTGGAAGTGGCATACTATTTCTTCTGCCATATTCTATTATTGATCACACAGACCAACCCAACCCTGGTATGATATGAGAGAGAATTACACAAAGGCCTGAATGTCAGGAGATGGGGTTCACTGGGGGCCACCTTGAAGGCTGGTTAGTGCAATGAACTGGGAAGGGAAGGTAAGATCTGGCCATTGGGGGACCATGCTAAGAAGTTAAATTTGATTCTCTGGCCTGTGCTTTTCAAACTGCTCTGAGGAACCTCACAGATATATATCAGCCAGGGAGACATGGAGGTAGGGAGTTGAGAGAGCAGGGATCCTCCATTCCCTGCAATCAGAACAGCCCAGGCTGGAATTGTTTCATATAATGGAGATTCAAGAAAGGTTTCACTTTAGTATTGAGTTTAGAAGCTTAAGAATATTTGATAAGTACTGTTTTAGGCAGTGAGTAGCCACTGAAGGTTTCACACAGGGGAATATATGCTCAGATTGAATGGTGTGTGTAGATTTAACGGGGAAATTGAGGGGGGGCGGGGATTCCAGACAGGCAGCTCTTGCAATTGTACTAGTAAGAGAAGATGGAGCCAAAACCAGTGCAGTGGTCATAGGAGTGGAGAGGAGGACCAAATGCAATAACTATTTAGGAGGTAAAATCATCCAGATGTAGCTATTGATAAATTTTGGGGGCGTGAGAGCAAGGAAAAGATTAGAACAAGCCCCCGGTCTCTGAACTCCTCAGGTGCATTGAGTGGCCATCCCTTGATACCAGGAATGAAAAAGAAGCAGGATTGGAAGGTAGGATGGTGAGTTCACTTTTGCTCATGTTAAATTTGAGATACTCTCCTGGCTAGAATTGTTTAGAACAGCAGTTGTTTATGTAGGCCAGAACCCAAAGGTAGACATTAGGCCACTTAGCATACTTCCTATTTCCTTGAGTCATGGTTTAGTTTTCCCTTTGTCAATTATCTAAGTTTCTCCCGCAACTTGCCCCCCATTTTTGTTTCTGATCCAGCATTTCCCCCCCCTGGTTTTAATAGTGAAGAATCCCCTTCCTCAGGTTGGTTACTTCTTACACTTTGGCTGCTGGGTATAAGGCCCCTTGTAGCTGAGGTTGTTACAGCAGGTGGAAATGACCCCCTGAAAAAGCACAGTGTCGGAAAACTTTGAGGCTGGGTGGTATTCTTTTCTCTCAGGATGAGGAATTTTGACATCTGAGGTTTAATGAAATCCAGCAAATGGCTGCTAAGAAGGCTGCTCTATTCTCACAGGATTAGGACAGTGGGTTTTCCTTTTTAAAACTACATACGAAGGTACATCTCTATAGGAAATCGTCTTCCTTAGGAATTATTGGTTGTGCCCGCCAGCACCGACCTCACCCGCCCCACCCCCAAAAAAAGAAATTTCCAAGCAGATTTAATTTTACTATAATTTTTTTTTTTTTTGGACTCTGTGACCGTCTTGTGAATCTTAATGGGCTGCTTTTATGGCTGATTTTCAGAATTGTAGTTTCCCATCATCTTCCTTAGTATTATTTTCATTAAAAATTCCATTAGCTTTAAAAAAATCAATGTAATCATTCAGTAGTAATTAATTCTTACCAATCTTGCAAAGGAAAGATGAATTAACAAAACTTCGAAATGTTAAAATGGGTAAAAAGAGGGAGTTCCCTGGTGGTCCAGTGTTTAGGACTTGGCGCTTTCACTGCCGAGGGCCCAGGTTTGATCCCTGGACGGGGAACTAAGATCCCACAAGCTGCGCAGCGTGGCAAAAAAAAAAAAAAAAAAAAGGGTAAAAAGAGTTGTGTGGTTAACAGAACTAGGAGAGATGTCAGTGTATAACAGATGGAGGGCTGGGCTCTGGCAGCTGGCCGACCCAAATGCCCATCCCATTTCTCCCCAAACTAGCTGTGCGACCTTAGGCAGATGACTTAAATATTCAATCTAAAATACCCTATATCTGTAAAGTAAGGACAATCGTAAAAAGATAATAATTTTGCCAGCCTTGTAGGGTTGTGGCGACTAAATGAGGTAATAGGTGTGTCATCCTAGTAAGGTGCTTGGCACACAGTGAATGCTCACTATACACATACTTGTTAGTATTATTAGAGGTGGTAAGGATTCCTTTAAGGATATGTCACATGAGTCAGATTCCAGATTTGAATGTCTTCCAGAATCCTGAGAGGTTTTGGAAGAGTTAGTATGAGTTAATATCTGGCATTGTCTTAAATTCTCCCCCTTTTAAAATTCAAAAGAGGCTCATGTGTGATTGATGCTAGGGGGCATGGGGCAAGGGGGGTGGATGAGGATTAGTTTAATTAAGTGTGCTCATCACCATTCTAGTAAGACCTTAATGTTTATTTTTGTATAGAAGAGAGAACATCATATTTTGAAGACAAAGAAGGGAGGCCCTGTTTCTATATAACATTGATTCTAACTTCATTCTATACAAAATACTAAAAATTAAGGCCCTGGCCTGTTTTCGGCCTGCACTCTGATGTGTATAAGTGTAAGAAGATAGTTGTACAATGGATATCAGTGAAAAATGTTATACTCATAACTTATTTAGTTAGTGGCACAGAATTTTCTATACATTTTTTAGAATGTTTTAAAAAAATTCTTCCTGGTTTTGTGAATTAGCTCAAAACTTATAAAATATTAATTTTAGTTTAGTGCAATTAAAAATATTCATACTTCACTTTTAGTGGCCATGCATAAGCATCATGAAATTGGTCTGGCAGTAATAGAGACTCGGGTGATAAATGGTTTGGAATCATCTAGTCTAAGTGAGTTCATTTAAATGTGGGAGATTCGTACTTTTGTCTTCTAGGGGAAAAGAGTCTAGCAGAATGCATTTGTGCAACAAATGACCACAAAGACAGTTGGCTGTTTTTATAGTGCGCCAAACATTGAAGCGCTGTATACTTAACATGGACACGTTAGTGCTGGTGAGTCTTTACTATGTTCCCATCTTCTGCTGTGCATTGTGAGAGTACAAAGAAATGTGAATCATGAACCCTATTTGCAAAGGGTCTTACTGTGAACTTGGTGAACAAAACACATGTACCTGAAAAAGTAATATCGTTATCGTTAAGTGGTGGAATTGCTAATATAAGCAATAAGTCCTATGAATGTCCAGAGAAGGGAGTGGGAGAGGAGCTGGCAGGGGAAGCCTTGTGGAAGACGCCCGAGGTGAACTCCACACAGAGAGACCATGACAAAAATGAACAGGATGAGGTGAGGGTGGGATGCTAAGGCAAGATGGGGCATCCTAGGTAGGGAATTGCTGATGGAGAAAAAGACTTTGAGTTAAAATTTTGATATCTCATCCAGAAAATAATTTCTTAAGCAGTAGCACTGTGTCACAGAGTGTTCAAGAGTTCAAGAGTTCAAGCAGAGAACAGTGCCTATAAAAGTGCTGTAGGTGTGCACAAAACAAAGGAACCATGAGGATAGTTACTAACCAGGAAAAAGAAAACTGTGTCCACATTAGGTTGTTCTATGAGTAGCTCGAACAGAATCAAGTAGGGTAGCATCTGTGAACACCTGCTGAGAAGTGAGTACTCCTCTAAGAGAACGTAACCTGCGTGGACCACCGTGGGAAGTTTCTCCAATCATCAGAAATACATTGAGCTTGTCTCCATGACACTGCATTTGATAGTAGTATCTTTTACCCAATGCTTTTGTTAAAATGTCGTGCAGTGTCTTCAGACTTGATTTTCATTTAAGTTTTATTCTTATTATGCTATGAGGCTTTGGTGCTTATCGAATGTAAATTTTCTCCAGTGAAGGAAGAAATTACTAGCACAGCTATTAATAGTCTGATGAAAAGTCTTATTGCTTCTTAAAATTTATATTTTCATGGTGATTGACAATCGCTAATTAGTTAATCCTCTGCCTGTGCTCCTGAGGTAGGTCAATATTATCTCCTTTAGAAAATGAGAAGATTGAGAAATCAGGATCTTCAGTGATTTTTCTCAACAACCGATTTCTGTACTGACATGACAAAAACAGCGTTTACTCTTAAACATTTTTATTTTAGTTAACAGAATATCTTTGTGTTGAATGATTGACCACCTGAGATACCTTTTTTTTCTCTTCACTGTGCATTTAAAAAGCCATTTATAGCAAGTGGGAGTTTGGGCCCCAAAATGTAGATTTGATCTGTAGGCTTACCATTTGATTGATGGTAGACTTTGGATAAATCTGTAAGCTTTATAAATATGTATAACAGAAGAACCCCAAATAACAGCAGCCTGAAGTAGAAAGAAGTTTATTTCTTGCTTATATATGGGAATTCTAGAGATGAGCAGTCTGGAGCTGGTTTCCTTTCTTGGTGCTGTGCTTCTCAGCACGTGGCCGCCATTGTGAAGCAGACCATGCTGGCTGCTGGCGTTCATGCCATCATGTCTGGATGGAGGGCAGGAAAAGAGAAGATGGAAGACATAACAGAACTTCCAGTCTGAGTTGGCTCCTTTTAAGCAGCCTTCCCATAAACCCCATACAGTAATTCCACTCACATCTCATTGGAATGGAAGAATGGATTTTGAGGGAGGCAGTTGACACCATCTCTCACACAGTATATTTGAGTATTTGGATTTTGTGTTATTTTGTATGACTGGTGATATTTCTCTCTTCCAATATCATGTATAATTTAGAATACCGGCTAAAACATAAGAGCCTTTTAAACTCCCAACATGGACAGAACCTTTTTCTCTGGTTGACAACCTATATTCTTTAATTATTTAGCAAATAGCACATCAGATTTTCCAATGGAGAAACTGCTTTTGAATCCAGGACAGAACTGCAGTCTAGGACTCTGTGCTTTGTCCACCTTGATTCTTTGTTTTGAATGTCGGTATTCCTATAGAGAAAAATAAGGAAACATATCTTTATTAGAGCAGAAATCCTTAATACAACCACATCAGGCATGGTATGGATATGACCCCAGGGAGTGTTTTCCAAAACATGGTACAGCATGTGGAACTTCTGTGTACCCAACCAACCTCAACACCATCCTGTTTAACCCCAGAAACTACATTTTCCATGAATGCATCATAAAATATGCTCCATTCTGTGTGTGTCCTGGAACGTAGTGGTCAATTAAATGAGATACGTCACCCACCTGCTTTTTGGATGTGACGTATCACCTAGGTGCTCCTAGCGTGCCATTGCTAGCTTGAGTCATGGACCTGCCCAGGCCATCTGCCATCACTGAACAGCTGGTGTGCAACATGCCAGCTTCTTCACCACATGCATATCACATGCTTCCCACTGCTGCCATGCACCCTTCTCTCTTCTCTCATCTCCCTTCTTCTCCACGGCCTCTCCCAGCATCTAGAAACAAATAGGTGGTATAAAAACGTACGCTAGATAATCTGTACAAATGGAGGGGCTGTAGAAGGAAGAAGTTTTCCATCTGGTGTTGAGTCATGCAAGGTTAGCACTAAGAAGACCCTTAGAGTTCATCTGGTCCCACTTCCTTGTTATGGAACAGAAAATCCAGACACACTGTCACTTAGCAATCTACTGGCCCTGCCAAGACTTGGACATCGAACTTCTGACTCCAAGTCCAGTGTCGGTTTTGAAACCAGTTGTTTCATCAAGGTGAAATGAATAATGGATCACACCACAAGCCATTAGCCTAAAGCAATTCCAGGTTGAATAATGGCTTTTTAGGGGGTGGTACCCTTGCCTTCTTCAGGTGGACACCTTTTTTTGGGTCCAGAAGTTGTACCAGATATTTATCTGTAAGTAGATGGACTCTATAAATAAACCTCCCTGTCTCTCCACGCCCCCACCTCACTTGAGTATTTCTCCAGTTCCTAGCTGTGACCCATTTTGGGGGGAACATGCAGAGAGGAAAAACCTGCTGATCTCTGTGAAGGGGAGGACTCCTGCCCATGGGGACTTGTACCAGCAACATGCGGGCTGCATTATGTCCTTTGGATGGACAGGCTGTGAACTTGGTTTTAGGTCACCATTCTGGAATGAAAGAGTGCTTTGTGGTTGTCTCATTGCAGTCCTTGGTGTTATTACAGAAAATGATCTACCTGCCTAGTCTCTTCAGTTGTAGGTGATTCTGTGTCTTGAATAGAAGGTATAGAAGGGTAATATCCTCCTTCTCAGTTGCTTCTTGGTTTTTAGTTGTCATACCAGGTATTACCTGTGCTGCCTGAGTCCTTGTCAGTTTTCCTGCTCTACTGGATGTTTTTAGATTTCTCCAACCCTGTATGAGATCCCTTTCCAGTTTTTAATAAATCTCTAATGTGCCCCTTGTGTATATCTGAGAAAGTCCATAAAACCAGGTATAGATATGATGGAAGAAAAAGTAAGTTCCAGCTGCCAGTGGCTCATGTTTGCTAATTGGAAAAGTTATGGGTGCTTTCAAAATAAAACCAAGTTTATAAATGCTCTCTATAGTATAGCTGTTACATTTTTAGAGAATTAAATGTACGTTGTGTCATAGGAAACCATTACCCACCTTTGTGCTTGCAATGCTCAGGAGAAACATAAATGTTTCTCACCATTGTTTGATGTTTTCAAATTATTAATATGTATACATCGTTAAGGGTGGGAAAGTGTTTAAAGAATCGAAGAGAGGAAGAGAGGAACAGAAAGTTTTCAATATCAGGAGCATATGCCTTTTTAATATCTTTGCCAAAATTAAATATTTGTAAATGTTTTTGAGGAACTTTAATATTTCTATTATAACTTTCAAAATTTGCAGTAGCTCCTTCATTTAAGTCTGCTTTGGAGAGCTTTTATGATCTTTCTGATACCTCCAAAACTTTTAATAATTAGAGATGTAAACACATACCAAAATGAGAATATTCTCGTTTATACATGCTTAGATCAAAACACATATTTTCAAAATAACCATTCCTGGGACTTCCCTGGCGGTCCAGTGGTTAAGACTTTGCCTTCCATTGCAGGGGGTGCATGTTTTATCCCTGGTCGGGGAGGTAAGATCCCACATGCCTTGCAGACAAAAAACCAAAACATAAAACAGAAGCAATATTGTAACAAATTCGATAAAGACTTTAAAAATGGTCCACATCAAAAAAAAAAATCTTAAAAAAAAATAACCATTCCTGTTATATTGCCATATTATGTGTCTGTTTGTGTAGTCAGCATATCATACTATTGCTTTAATAAAGTATTATTGATATTTTTAGTTTATTTTTGGGTACTGAACTACCATAAAAGTTAGTGGCTTAAAAATGATAACAATTTATTACTTTTTAAGATTCTTTGGGTTGACTGGTGGATCTCCTGGTTTTCATGAGGTTGACCTGGAGGTTCACGTGTCTGGTCCTGGCTGCACCTTGGAGCTTAGCTAGGGCTGTTCAAGGGCTGTGCGGGGCCTCGGCTCTCCCTCTCTTATGTGGTTGCTTTGGCTTCTCACAACAGGGGCCTGAGTTCCAAGGAGTGCTCCAAGGTCTCAATTTCCGTATCTTGATGCTCAGGCTCAGAAATAACACACCATCTTATTCTACTGGTTAACAGAAGTTCCAGGTCCAGCTCAGATTCAAGAGGAAGGGAAACCAACTCCACTTTCCGACGGTGAAATAGGAAGGTCACCGGTGCAAAAGAACATATGGGCTGGGAGTTGCTGTTGTTGCATCCTTAGGAAACACAACCTACTATAGAAACCCAAGTCTTTCTTATTATCACTTCTTTTCTTCGAAGTGTGTCATGCAATTTTAATTGATCTTTTGCTTCAAAGTGAGAAATTGGAAGCAAGAATTTATACAAAATAATTTCTTAAACTGTAGCTCGTTTTCCCCTTGTAGCATGGGGTCCTTAATGTCCTAATCCTATTGTCATATATCATTGGGAATCTTTATTTATTAAAGAAACATTAGTCAAATATGGAGGTTTCTCACCCTGGACAATTGCTTTATGAAAGACCTTACAGTGTTTTCCCCCATAATATTCTAAACCCTGTTAGGAGTAGAACACAGCGCAGTAATTGAGTGGCGTCTGAAGTATTTGTCTCCCAATGGCAGTACTACATAGTTTCCATAATTTTGAAGTTTATAATTCTGTCTGTATTCAGAATTCCTCACAGTTACTTTTCTTAATTTATCCCCTTGTCTGTAGAAAATTTTCATTTTAAATAGTCTCTTTTTGTTGTTTGCTTTCACCTTACTCGCTTTCTCCACTACTGCTTCGTTGCACTTTGTAGTATGAACGTGTTTGAAGCAGTTTAACTTGTGTTTTGTAAAGTTACAAGTTCATGCTCTGTATGTCTTCCTACCCAGACCTCACGTGGGCCAAGTCCTGGTAGATGCTAGGCAGAGGAAAACGGACCTTTCCTGATAGGGATGAGTCAGTTTCCTTCTGTATCAAGATGTTTACACATGGAGACAGATGCAGAGGATGACAAACCTGGATCATGTGACTGCTAGATTGTTTTTCTTTGCTCGATTTCCACGTGGGAAGTGGTGGGAGCTGGAACTTTGCTGCTACTGCGCCCAGGATGTCCGCTGTCCAAGGTGTATCCACGTTTGTGGTCTGGTCATTTGGCCGGGAGCCAAGGCTGCATTGTTTAAGGGCAGGCTCACTCTTTAGAAGAGCGATGTGATCCTTCATCTAGAGTGAAACTTTAGAATGTTTTAATTTCACTCAGAGAAGCCACACGTGTGTTCCAGTAACTACCTGTGAATTGCTTCCAATCTTTGCAGCATAATAAGTTATTTCCTTCTCCAATGCTTTTTTTATTTCGTCTTAAACTGACTAAGTCTAATATCTTGCCTTTCATGGTGATTATTGTTCCTAAAAATATAACAGGCCAATGCAATCCCTGGGGTGGAGCAGGGTCAGGGAAAATCATATAAAGTGCCACTCTGAGTGCCCAGCTGTCCATTTTAAAAATGTGAAAATTTGAGGGGAAACTGAGTTCCAAAGACATCTTTAAAGAGGAATAAAAGTCCTAGGGTTGTAGAGACTTGAGAGGGGTAGGTCTTCACTTTCTCTGTGACAGACAGGGGGGCAGGAAGGATGTATAGTGTAATTGCACCTCTTTATTCGAGCCTTAGATTTGATTTAACAACAGCATCTGGAGAGAGATGTGCCCTAAGGAGCCAAAAGCCTCATCTCAAATTTATTCTGACCCAGTCCACATGCCAAAACACAGGCAGAATGTGTCTGAGAGATATTCTGGTTGTATGACTTTGTCCCATGTTCATTAATGGGTAGAGACCTTTGATTATTACATCCTTGGAAGAATGCGCAGGTAAAATTGGTAGTCCAAAGGCTTTTGTATATTTTGTATTTCTTTGTGTGATTATACACATTTTTTCCTCTGTGATCTAAGTGAAACTCAGGACTAACCTGTGCTTTCTGACCAGAATAACTCTGCAGTTATTAAGATAAGGAATTTTTCAAAACAATGAAAACACTCTGTTTAACAGAACATTGCCGTCTTTTCGTCTAGAGTGAATGAATAATTGAACGTGTTGTACCTCACCTGGGTTCTTGGTACATAGTGGGACCTCAGTAAACATTAAGTGAATGAATGAATATACTCATCTATGAATGACTCAGAAAGTCTAAGAGTGGGAAGGATTTCTACTCGAGGATTTTTACTAAGGATTTATGGAGATTGTTATAATAAAAAAAGGAAGGAAATGTCTGACATATCTAAATCTGACTTCTTGCAAAAGAAAGCATCAATATAGGGATGTCAAAAACAGAGCTTTTATCTCAGAATGGGTGGAGGAACTGTTGATTTCTTTCTATTTGCAGTTTCCCTCAAGGACCTGTGGTCTGTGTCCACTTTTTGACACAGTGCAGCAGGGTAGGTATTCCATTTGGGCAGAACTTTCATCGTATTGCAATATTGTTATTTTCTGAATTTGTAATGTGTTCAGTATTATTTACGTTCATGTTTTATATTTTCTAGTGACAAACTATATTATAGTCATAGATTTTCAAAGCACTCCAGCAATGATTTCTTTTAATATCTTGATGAGACTAAATAAACAAATCAGGAAGGTTTTGATAAGAATTTTGCATGGATTTGCTGTAGCTTGAATCCTATAAATTGATTTTGGGTAAGCTATCACAGACCTCTGATTATGATTAGCACCTACTTTAGTATTTGTTAGAAAAACTGGATTACAAAGTGTAAATTCCAGGTATTTGTGCTTATTCTATTTAATATGTTCATTAGTTTCTTAACTTTGATTTTATGTTATAGATTTTTTTGAAGGAATACCTATCTTAAGGAATGTGGGTCTTATTTTATGTCCATTTCAATTCATTATACATCTGTCATCTTTGATGCTGCAGGGGAAACCAAGAGATACAAAGAAATGATTGCCGCTTGTAAGCCTTTAAAATCCATAAGGTGACCAAACATCACATCAAACAAGTACAGAAAAAATAAGAATTTTTTTCATTCATTCATTCAATACTTTTTTTTTTAAATTTTTATTAATTATTTATTTTTTTATGACTGTGTTGGGTCTTCGTTTCTGTGCGAGGGCTTTCTCTAGTTGCGGCGAGCGGGGGCCACTCTTCATCACAGTGCGCGGGCCTCTCACTATCGCGGCCTCTCTTGTTGCGGAGCACAGGCTCCAGACGCGCAGGCTCAGTAATTGTGGCTCACGGGCCCAGCTGCTCCGCGGCATGTGGGATCTTCCCAGACCAGGCCTCGAACCCGTGTCCCCTGCATTGGCAGGCGGATTCTCAACCACTGCGCCACCAGGGAAGCCCCCCAATACTTATTTTTTGAGCATCAGCTATGTGCCAGGCACAGTTTCTTGAGGATACAGTGTTGAACAAGATAGGAAAAGTTTCTACTTTCTAGGAACTTAATGTCTAGTGATTATAATTATGATTAAGCACATAAAATATAAGGAGATATATCCTGGAGAATACAATTAAGCACCAAAATGTATAGTCAAGTCATGAGAGGTTACTGGGGTTCATCATGTTCCAGGAAGGTCTGCTTCATGGAAAGGGAGACTTGAACTTGACCTTGAAGAAAAGAAGGTATTTGCAGAGATGGAGGGGAAGTTAGATGGTTACTTCAATGTAAACATCCCTCAGTGTGATCTGAGAAGGTCAAAACACTAAGGAAGAGTGTTTGTTCAAGGAAAATTCTCTGATCTTCTTTCCCATTCCATATACATCCCACCAACTTCCTGAGGTTTAAGTCTCGGGACCGTGAACAATAGAGTTCTATTTAGAATGAAGTATGACAGTGTTTTTGGAGACATAATCTCAGGTCCCAAATTTACAGCAAGTCTAGGCAAATAGTAAATGTGCTACTTGCATATTTGAAATTGATGCTCAAAATGTAAAAATTCTCTACATGGAAGAATTCAAGTGTAACTTATGGTATTACCAAATAAAATAGTATCTACAGAGGAGGGTAGTGGCAGTTAGCAGAAATTTCTCTTTGAGGAATTATACTTTTTGTACCTAGTGGTCTATCAAATGGGATAGTATTACCAGGGATCATAGATCTACACAGTCTATTTTGTAAAGTTATAGGAGATAAAAGGAAATAGAGTAAGAATGTAGTTTTTAAATCACAAGGTCTAAAACTGACTAGGGCCATTGAGAGACAAAGATAGACAAAGAGGAGAAGAGAAGGACTTACCTTCAGCTGTTTCCATGCTGTCTGTGCTTGTGCAGTGCTTTAAACCAAGGTAACAGGGACAAAAGTAAAATTTCTTAGGCCACATACCCACCAGTTGGCAAAAAGTGTGACAGTTCTAAGTGTTGACAAGGATCTGGGGTAATGGGGAATTTCAGACCCTGCTGGCGGGAGTGTAAATTGGTAGAACCACTTTGGGAAAATGGTTTGACATTATCTATGCAAATTTAAAGGTATGAAAACTCTATGACGCAGCAATTCCACTTCTCAATACCCTACAGAAACGTGTATGGGAGACATGTAATAGAATATTCACAGCAGCAGCGTCTGTAATAGTCAAAACTGGAAACAAGCCAGATGTCCAAGAAATAGATAAATTGTGAGTATTCAAATAATGGAATATTATCAGCAAGGAAAATGAATGAACTATGGCTACACTCAACAAGATGAATAACTCCCACAAATGTAGAGTTGACTCAAGAAGTAAGACAACAAAGGACATATTCAGTATGAATCCATTCACATAGAGTTCAAAACTAGGCAAAACTGGACTACATGGTTTAAGGTTGTGTACAAAGGGGTGGATAACAAAAAGCAAGAAAGGAAATCACTATCACAGAAGTCAGATTAGTAGCTGTCTTTAGAGTAGAGAGCATAGATGGGAACGGGGAGGAACAGATGGGACTTTCTAGGTGCTAGCAGTATTCTAGTTCTTGTCTAGTGTAGTTGTTTCATGAGTGTTGTTTGTTATTATTATTGAGGGTGCCCATTCGTTTTTCTGCACTTCATTGTAAATATGTACACTGTATCAGTTTTTTTAGAAAAAAGAACTTTAGGTGAAAGAGAAAAAGATGTCAGAGACAGCAGTACAGAAAGATTTATGCCCAAACCTGCTTCTCAAGATGTAAAGCAATTGTGCAAGAAGTGGAGATAGATTTGCCACCGAATGTCCATTGTTGTCACTTGCAAGTGTGACTTTCACATGGTGAAAAATATTTGCTACTAGTCTAATAATTAAAAAATAAAAAATGAAGACCTGCTTTTTCAGAGTTATAGAGGAAGAGATCTGAGGCCTTTAGAATCAAATTTGGTAATTTGTAGCATAATTATTTTCCCATGCTTTATGCATCTTTATTGATTGATGCAGTCTCTTGAATGATGTCTAGAAGCAAATTGACCAGAGGATCAGGAGAAAATTAACAGCAAGAAGAAAATGAGAATACTCATCTTACTAGAGACACCAAGAAATTTTTATCACTTTTATTATTTTAAAATCATCATGAATTCCTCTTTAAGGGAAACCCTTAATAGTTCCCCAGTAGTAACAGCATTGCAGAGTATTATCCAGTAATGAAAGAGAATGTTAATAAAATCATTTCTTTTTTATGTTGATATGGATCAAAGTTGCAACTTCAAAATACCAATGATAAAAATGAACATTTTAAGATTCTAGGTTACTGCTTACCAAGGATAATATTCATTAACTAGAGTTCACTTCTCATGCTTTGGATTAAAGAAATTATTTGCAAGCAAATAAGAAAAATGTATCTTTAATTTGCTAATCATAAAGCATTACTTTTTTGAAGAAGTGTCGTGTCTTAAAAATGGATCTTTAATTTAAATCATGTGGCAGTCATAAAATATCCTCTGGTGGAGGCTTTAGAGGAATGGCTTCAAGGTTGTATCATGTACAAGAAACTATGGAAGCACCATTTGCTAAAAGCAAATTGCCAAATTGATTTGTTTTCCAGATAAAGCCATATAATACTATTTAAATACCTGAAATATAAAAAGTGAAGACTAATAAAACAGCCAAATATTCCACTGTAGAGCATGAAATTTCCAAGTGTTTTGAAGAGTATCATAAATACCTATCTTAAGAAGCTCAATTAAAGTTTGGAAGTAATAATTTTGTTGTTAAATCTCTAAAGAGCTGCAATAGTGTGATCACCTTGAGGTAGAATCCAGAAAAGCTAGTTTTAAATATTGTACTCCTGGAGCAATGATTGATTGATTCTCTAGTGTAAATTTCTTGGTAATGTCTGTTTAGAGACCTTTGAGAAATTGCAGAGTGTGTGTGTGTGTGTGTGTGTACACACATGCACAGGAAAATCTGTTAGTGCTGTAACAACTCTTTTTGGAGCCCTCGTCTGGGCAGAAGGTGAAGGAGTGTTTAGTGATAAATTCTGTGATGGAAGGTAACTTACAGTGGGAAGTGATTATGTAGATAAGTTTTCTTTAATTGACTAAAATGATTACTAAGCAACAGTATATCCAGAGCTTTTCCACTGTATTTTATGTTCTATCTCTCCTCTCTAATTTATTTACCTTCAATTGAGAAAACTAAAATTTCGACTGAGAAATAAAAGCAAAATACACCAAAAAGAAACCACTGGGCAAGTAGACTTGGAAGTGACCTTAGAGATCATTTAATAGAGCGGATTCAGGCTGTGCTTTGGGAAGTCTAAGAATTGCAACAGTTTGAGAAGGGGAGAAGGGTGGAGCTGGGGGCTCTGGCGGCGTGGACGCGGAGCATCCCACTTTGGATTCATACCGCGTGGTTTTTATCACTTTTATTTGTCTTGGACCTTCCCCTTAATATTTTGTTTGAAGAACAAGTAGACAAAAATAGTTTGAAGACCACTGCTTTTGTTCCTAATCCCCTCACCTCCTGCTTTCAAGTTTGAGTAACCTGGGGTAAAGCTGTAGCCTCTCCAAGGTTCCATGGCTGGTAGTGGCAGAAACAAGAACAGAAGCCATACGTTCATGTCTAATGGGGCTGTTTCCCTGACAACATTGATAACATTCTGTTTCCCGGTACCTGTACCCACCTACTATATAGTGTGTTTCTTAATGATAATACATTATTTAACATCTTTCATATCCACTTCTCTGTACCTGTGCACAGGTAGTCATGTAAAGGACACAAGAGGAGACACAGTTAGGCATGATGTTATCAGAAAGCTGTGGAGAGGTTTTAAAATACCACCGTGGGGGAGTTTGTTGGAAGAGTCTTTTCTGTGGAGATGCTCCATTATTGTGCCCTGATGTTAGGGCATTTTGCGTCAAGTATAAGTGCCAATGACATGGTGCATGATGGTTATTAAGAGGCCCAGAGCTTGAAAAACTATGAAGTTGGGAATATTCTCACAGTAAATGTATAAGATTCACCAGAATACAGAGTCTGACATCTGAGTCAGCATCATAGTTTTATGAGATACAACAAAACGTGGGAAAGGGGCAAGTGACATGCATAAATGTTAGTAGCCATGCTCATCTTAGTTCAAGCCAAAGACACGTTATTGATTTTTCCAGGGAAAATTGTAGCCATTTAAGAAAATTGCCTTAGATGACACTACTTTTTCTCCTATATTTCTTTAGTTTTTCCCTCCATTTTTTCTTTTCTTCCTCTTGATAAGTATTAATCAAGTGTGTAGTATGTGCCAGTACTATTCAGGTACTAAAATCTTTTTGTGCCAAAAGAAGTAGAAACAATTTTTGTTGTCATTGTTGTTTGTTTGTTTGTTTTCTTGGTGAAGTGATTGAAACTTCCAAATCACTGGGATTAAAGCATCTTCAGTCTCAAACATTTTTCAAGCACAGTTGTATCTAGAGAGGGTGTTGATTATTGTACTCTGGAAACTCAAAAATTCTACTTTTTCTCCAGTTTCCTCAATTGAAAAATGGAAATACCACCTGCAGAGGCTCCTGTTGTTTAACTAATTGCTAAGGTGGCACGCCAAGGGCTTGATGAGAAGGGTGGTAGCCGTCAACTGACAGTGGAATTGTCTGTAGGAGTTGTGGTGTTTATTGACTCAGGGATCTTTGGGTGTTTAAAGGCAGTTTTCACCTGTATTTTTCCTGATGGAAGATGAGCCTTCTAGCTGAACTAATTGCTTACCGGGAAAATCAGCTTTCTCTGAATTAACTCTAAATTATTGTAATCCCATGTCTGAAGCTCAAAATCGTAATTTACTCTTGCGAGGCTGTGTTCAATCCCACTACTTTTACTTTTGAATGACCATACCAAGGGATATTGTCAAATAAGATGATTACATTCAAACATTCTGTATGAGAACCTGGGGAGGCTTTCATCAACCAAAATGTTGATATGGAACATTTACTCATTTTGTTGCACTTAATTGATATTTTCTTCAAAGGAGTGTGGAAACGCTCACTTCAATGAAATGCTTGCACTTTTGTATGTTTCCACTTTAGATAGAGGGTAAAATGGAGAATTTGGTGTTGGCAGTGGACGACTTTCAATGAGAAAAATTTCACTGGGGCGTTATTTACGGTTGAATGTGAAAGAAAGAGCCTAAATTTCTTATCATTTAATTATGTCTTGGTAGAATTCCATGCTGGAGCCTCAACATTTTGGCAAGGCTATTAATAGTTGTAGTAAAGTGACTAATGTCTCTTTTTTTACCAGTAGTTTCATGACTGGCCTTTCCTCAGGCACTCCACAAAGCTTTATGTTTCTTCTGAATCGAATGTGAGTACTGTAAACAAAATGGGGTATAGTGACAGGAATGAATTCACTTATGTATTCATTCATTCAGTGGTTCATCCTTCTATCCAAGAATGTGGCGTACTGTACATCAGACACTGAACTTGGTAGAAATTGCTCTAGTTAAAATTTGGTAGCAAACAGTGATATTTGCACCTCCCTGCCTACTCATCTGCAGTCTTTACTCTGGTCTCCCAGTGAGGGGCCCAGGAAGAAGAGCAAAGAATGCCTATTTCACAGGTGTTAGTGCTTGGCATGATTGATGAAATTTAAATTTGGAATCAAACACTAGCTTTCTAAGGTGTTCATAATCATCCAGATAGTCTGATATTAACTCTTAGGTCAATTTGGGGGGGAGCAAAGAACAGAATGAGCCTTTCCGAAGAAGGCCAAGAGCTAGGCCAGAATGTTCGGAATTTCAAGCTGCAGTTCATCTTGATACTATTACTAATCAGGGCACCTCCTTCGGTTACTGTGGATGCTTATATAAATTGCAGAGTGCATGCAGTTCATGAATTTGGCTGCTTTTCCTTAGCTGCTATGAAAATTGCAAACAAAATTGCTTTTCATTTTGCTTTGACGGGCAGTTTTAATTTTATTCATCATTTTAGCAAATTGTATAATATTTCAGTTGTGTGCGGCATTGCCTTTGTCTTTTTTCGCAGTATATTTATGCTGAAAATATGAAAACAACAATAAAGAAGACACCAGTAATAGCGTCTTGTAGTAAAAAGGGCTTATTAAAAGGATATTTTCTGCCTGGGTGAAAAACTTCCTTGAACATGTCATAAATAGTTTATAACACGCAGAGCTACACTTTTATTGTCTGTAGAAGTTGACTGTCTAGCTAGCCACATTTTTAAAATTAAAAAGTAATTTCCTGTCCATTTGGAATTTATATTTTGTTTACCCAGACCTTGTTCTAGTCTAATTAGACAATGACCATCTTTTTGAGGTCATCACAAAGACTGAGTAAATCAGACCCCACAGGAGACTTGGGGGTGAATGGGGAGTGTGCTGGCTAGGGAAGGATGGGGGAAGCCTGTAAAGATTTATCTGATAACAAAGTGTATACATTTTCATTTTGTGGAAAAATTACACATGCCGTAACAGCCAATGGGTTGGTTTTATATTATGTGCTTCCCAAGCTCTACATTGTAGTTTCGGCAATACGAGGAGCCTTGCAAGCAGGCAATAAAAACAGAGCAGACTTCGTGCTTGCCTCTTTCATTGATGTCTCCTGCACAAGGCGAGTTCTGTTCAAATCATCACTGGGGACTGGTGGCATACTCTCTAACCTCAGATGTGAAGGGAGGAGGATCCTTTCTGCCAGGGGTTTAAAAGAAAATAATGTTTATTCACAATACTTTTTAGGACATAAAGACTTTTATTTAAGATTTACAAGATTGCTGGTAAGGATGATTCATAACCGAAGTCCAGTTTTCCTTAGGGACTAACCACCATGGTTTGTTTTTTGTTTTTCTAGCATAGCAACTGAATTTCATCATTCATTTTGTCATTTAGCAATAGAAGACAACTTCACCAAAGAAGCTCACAGTACGAGTAAAATTGGAAGTAAATGGAAGCCATATGTTATTGCTGTAATTCCAAGGTTAAAAAAAAAGCTAGAGTTTTGGCTATTGCCTTTTATTCTAAGTGGAAGGAAGGTAAAGGATGCTTTTATTATCAATAGCCGTAAGTTTTTTAAAAAAGACATAGTTATTTATTTTGTTAATGGCAGCACGAAGAGCACACGACCAGAGTGTTCAAGGCAAGACTGATGTCTGGCAGTAATCCATTTCTTAACTTCTGTACAACTGTGGAGTTATTAATGCTAGTCAGGTTATGTGCAAGGATTCAGGAAAATTCTTTATTCCTCATTGACTGCTGACAGTTATTGTACCTAGGAACTGGGTAACGTGTTCTGAAGTGAGCAATTATGGAAATGTTTACTTCACTGGCTGCATGTAAATGTGTGCAGAGAATGTACCAGAATTTTTCCTTGGGGGTATTTAATTCTCTCCAGGGCAATGAAAATCAAATGATTTCTTTTTTTTTTTTTTTTCAAAGCTTTTTTTTTTTTTTTTTAAGTGTTATAATGCAGCTGAATAATGATGAATGCAGTAGAGGAAAAGGAGAAAGGGAGAGAAAAGAAGAAAGGAGAAAGAGTGAGCTACCAACGGATCTGGAAAACAAATTTCACTATGGAAGCTAAGACCCAAAAGGGAAGAGTTGAGGGTGGACGTGGACTTAAGGCTAGCCCTGGGGGAGACCAAAGTTTGCTGGGGAGAATGATGGCAAATGACTATTATTCTGCGGTGGTACAGTGGTGCTTGTAATACATTTATCTTTGTAAGAACTTAAGCAATTCGCTCAGTATTGTTCACATCGAAGGGTATCACATTTGCTTGTTAATTAAATGCAGTATCAGTGCTTACTGTCCCTGAACAGTTTGGGGAAAAATCTAAATATATATGCAGAGTTATGAAATTTCTGTGCATGCCAATGGATTTTGTACAAATCACAACCAAATTATTAATGGTACCAGTTGAGGTTTCTTCTTCTTTTATTTTTTTTTCCTCTCCTGTCATCTACCAGGTTTGCAAGTCCTCTTATTGCAACGATGGAGAGACATTTTCGGGATTCTTTCTTTCCTGAGAGGGAAAAAAAAATCATGGGAATTAAGAGATTGAATGTGAATCAGAATGAGACGTTTCCAACACTGTGACATGTCTAAAGCAAATGAGTTCTGCGAAAGTCCATTATAGAGAGATTCAAGCGGGTAGACTCTTAAAGCCCAAGCATCCAACAAGAAGTTGGATACCTGTGTGCGCAACTGAAGTCACATGGCGCTTAGTCACAGGAAACTGGCTGCAGTTTACTGCTCTTTCCAAAGTGCTAGTTGTACCAAAAAGTCATTTTAAAAAATTTCCTGCAGATATTTCTAACAGTAGTGAAAGTAAATATTAGTCTGAATTGGCCTCTGTGGTCATCTGCCTGTCATTAGAATAGACTTAGATTATATTAATAAGAAGTAGTTGCCGACCTTTACACTTTTTTTTTTTTTCTTCTTCCTGAATTTCTCCTGAATTTCTTAAGGAGGGGTTTCATGAAAAGGGTTTTTATGTCTTGCAGAAAATTGAGTTTTGTAGACATTACCTAACTCTTGATTTGTCACACTGGGATCAATAACATTTCGCTGCTCTTAAACACACAGAATCACAGGGGACACATAATGTTTTTTATAAGTGCAGTAAAGTTAACGTGTTGTTGAAACAAAAACTCCTCTGACAGTCCCGTAATAAGTACACTCTGAAACTAGCAAATTATCTGTAATACTAGGAAAGGCAGGAAGAGCGCTTGAGAGTACAATGTGTACGTTGTTGGCATGAGGCGCTGTAAGAATAAGAAATTAGGATTCGCTGCTCTGTCTCGTTGCATGTCAGGGTGATTACCGAGAGTCAGTTTCCTCAGAAGAGAAGCCAACCGGGCCCCCCCAAGGAGTGTTTCTTGAGGCCACATTTTTACCAAGTTTGCTGGGTATGTTTGGTCTCTTTGTTCTTTGAGGGATATTCTGTATTGGGGACAGAGAAAGCCCTTTCTCTTATAGCAAAGAAGGTATTTTAGGCCAGATAAGAAAAATGGGCCATTTTCTACTCCTCTCCCCAAAGTACATGCCTGGTC
Source organism: Balaenoptera musculus (assembly GCF_009873245.2). NCBI lineage: Eukaryota > Metazoa > Chordata > Mammalia > Artiodactyla > Balaenopteridae > Balaenoptera > Balaenoptera musculus. The sequence goes on along the minus strand of NC_045798.1, from coordinate 42,135,972 downwards.
CATCAATTTTCTTTTGGAATATTCACTGATATTCTAAAGATGTCTTCAGCAAATGTAAGTCCCATATGATGTAATTTGCAAAAGATATTTGGAATTGAAATCACACTTGTATGTGCTTTCATTTCCTCAGTCCCGGGAAGCAGAGGGGTCTCCTGTTAGACTAGGCTAGGTGGGCACTGCGCTTAACCCCTGAGATGCCAGGCTCTCGCTGCTGTGTCTTCACTCTACCCCCCCCCTTCTGCTTCATTAAATTCCCTATTCCCCTTTCCAGGCCTCCAGATCCTTTTTTTTCTTTCCTCTTTCCCAACTGGTGTTGAGTCATCCCTCAGATTACGTTTAAGAATAGGAATAGTACAGACTGATTTTAATATCAGAGAGAGATGCAGTCTACAAGAAGTGACTGATTGGTGTCTGACCTTTGTTTTGTTTTCAGATGTTTTTTTTTTTCTCTCTAGGAATAAAATGGTAGCCACGACGGGGAATCTGTTTAGATTGAGAAGAATGGGTGTTCTGTTGATGGTAGACACTGGCCCTCCTCCGTGTTCCCTGGTAGGTAGGGCTGGGAGCCGGGTGGAGGCTGCCATTGCAAATCTTGTCATTTGACGCAAACTGGTGCTCTTTCCTCCTTCGGCACTTTGCCGAGAATGTAGTTTTATGTTCATTTAATAATTATCCATTTTGGTTGTGCTTGTCGGGGAGAGCTGCTTGAGCCCCATCAGTTTCCCAGAGAAGCACCACTCAAGCTCTTCTGCAGAAAATGTTTTTCCTTCCCTCCGTTCACTTCGTTCCACTCTTCCCCTTATCGACGCTCTCATCAGTGCCAGAGCTCTTCAGTATTCCACTCCTGTCCTTTGTGAAGTGATTTTGCCCAGACACGTCTGGCTCAGGGTGAAGTGCCCTCCCCTGAGAGCGCGCACTGCAGCCCCAGGTCGCCAGCACCATGAATACATTATTATCCCAATTTCCATCCTGTTGCCACGGCAGCACTTTTGGAGCTGCTGGGTTATTAAGTCGTACATCACTAATACCCTGATATGAGCAGAAGTTGGATTTAATATCGGCCTTTGATCAGATTACCTCCCAACAGTCAGCTGTCATTAGAAAATTCCTTTGCTCATTATACCCTCCGAGCTCTGGCCTGTGTAGCAAAAGGGTGGCAGAGGCTGATACACGGGGGCGATTTCCAGCCTGGTCTCGCACTGTACACTTAATTTATTTTCTGACCTTTTTGTGATTTGGGGAGATTATGTACAGCCATGTGTGAGCATGGGCGTGCACACAAGTGTGTGTGTGTGTGTGTGCGTGCGTGTGTGTGTCTAAGTGGGACTACAGAGTCTACCTGTCGTTTTGTAGGTGGTGGAGAGAGGTGTGTGTGAGGGGTGGTTGTCTTTTGCCAAGTGATACTGTACTTTGTTGGAAAGTGTCTGTTTTCTGCCTGTCCTCGGGTAATGTATAAAACATGGTGCTTCAGGTAGAGATGAAGGGTAAACTGATGTCCCCCTAAATGGCCAGCCTGTGTATGCACCTAACACTTCACTGAGCAATCTGTCAACATGTCAGCAACACATGTTTTATAAAAAGCCTCCAGTGGGAGCAAAGGCTCCTGCCAGGGCTTAGGAAATGCTTTGAATTCAGCAGATTTCTATTGCTGGAGTCCCCCGAGGTTCCTTTTACAATGCCTACATTTCAGAAATTTGAACTTGGGACCCTTAGGGGGTTCTCTCCGAATGCCTGAAAATGTAGAGTTATATTGTTGGGTGTCCCCAAGCGGTCTTTACTAATACCTGAATTCGGAGAAGCTGGAAATTACAGAGCTCCCCAGGGGGAGCTTTATCCACACCAGGAAGAAGAGAATAACTCTGCAGGGAGATTGCTTAATGCATTGCTGAAATAAAAGAATTTGAGAGAGATGGGTTGAAGTGTGGTTTTTTTGTGTTTTTTTTTCTTTCCTTCTTTTTTCTGGCCACTCCTTCAGCTTAGCTAAGTCCTTAAAGACAAAGTCAGGGTAAGGAAGCAGCTGGGCTCTTTTTAATGAAATTTTAGATGTGGTTTTTGAAATAGTCAGATGCCTGATGCCTCTGTGTGTGTGTGTGTGTCTATGAGAGAGTGCACAGGTGTGTGTGTGTGTGTCTGTGTATTCCTTCTCACTAGAAACCTCTTTTGTTTACATGCAAAAAGTTGTTTTCGTTTTCAGGTGCATCCATCAGTTTTGTCTTGTTTCTTCCCAACCTTAGCTGTTTCTTTTTTTTTTTTAATTCTCCCACTGTACCTATCTTTGTTACTTGGAAATATTTCTTCATCTCTTTCTCTTTTTTATGGTGCTTTTCTTTTATTACATCTGTCTGTCATGCTTTGTGCTCTACCCACTTCATAACTTGTGATGTTGCTACTTTCCTTTCCAACTCTCACGTTGTTATTGAAGACTTTCTTTATCCCTATGACTCCCTCTTTCCTTTTTATTTTTCCACCAGCCTTCAGCAGCCTCTGTCTTCTGAACTCAGATTTTGGAAACACTCAGGTATTTTGGGCCGTCTTCCGGTGAAACGATTTCCCTGATTTTGATGGGTGACGTAGTATTACTTTGCTGCTGCTGAATTGCATTGGGAGAGTCAGGATGCTTTGACAGTTTAGCCACAGATACACAAGTTCTAAAATCAGGTGTGCGTGGATTCAGGAAAGAGCCTAGCTGCAGCAGGAGATCTGGTGTGTGTTGGTATACACGTATCACACACATCCGTGCCTGTCTGTGTTCGTATTGAACTGGGGCGCACATACATACGTGGAGCCAGAGAGTGAGGGAGCCCCATTCTTACATTTTCAAGTGAATAAGGAAATTTGAAGTCCATTTCTGCTCTTTATTATCTCTGGTCAGGAGAAAGAAAAAAATATCCTCCTTGTGTGTGCACTTTTCTAGCTCTTTCCTTGGCTGTCTTTTGACACCGTGTCACCTGACCTTATCAGGAGGGAGCTGGGGGCTTGGGCTCATGTTTACCCAGGCCCCTCCTGGGACTGAACACTACCTTTGAGTCCAGCTTCTTTTAGCCTCACAGACAAAGACAAGGAGAGCATTCTCACAGAACCCAGCCATCCAGTGTAAAACAGTTCCAGCTGTGGCTGCTCGTGAATTTTTTTTTTTTTGCGGGGGGAGGGGAAAAAGTATTGGCTTGTTTTTTAGGTGTGGCCACATTCATAGAGCTGTCTCGAGGCATTGATTTTTAACGGATTCAGTTTAAAAGTGGTGAGGGATTAAAACACCAACCCTTTTGGAATTTGGCAGATTCTAACAATGTTTTAAACTCCAGTCACTGTGGCAGGAGGGATTCAGGTCTTTAATTGTGGAAGGCAGAAAGGGTCAGATGTTTTCAGATTTACCCAATTTATAGTACACTTAGGCTATTATAGCAGCACAATGTTATTTTATGTTTTAAATTTAAGATCACGTTTAACTGTTGAATGATTTCCCTGACTGCTTTCTGAAAAGCTTTCCACTGAAACATCAAGGCAGTGAAATCAATTATCCTAAATGCAGACCCATAAGCTTGGAGGGGGTATGGTTCCTGTCTTTAAAGGAACGCTCCGGCTGACGCAGCCATCACCCTGTGAGGGTTTTATAGGAGTATTTATCGTGGTTCAGCGGTTGGAGACCGACCTCAGCTTTCAGTTAGCCAGTGCTGGACCCGGGACCAGGGAAGAGCCCTCGAACTCGACTCAGATTGTGACCCTTGCTAAGTGCTGGTTCGTTCAAGGCTTAAGATTAGAACACAGCCATCTCGAAGGATAGGATGATGGGTGAAATCAGGCGACTGAGGCGAAATTCTATCCCAGAGAGAAAGAGGCAACTTTTCAAACTTAGACGAATGGTGGAGACTCTTCTCTGAGGGGGGAAAAAAAAAATCCTGCGTGGAGGTGATTTTTGATACGTGTTAGAGGATCGGGCGGCCTTCCTGTGTGAGATTCTGGTTGTCCTCTCCTTGGATAGAGGTCTTGCTCTGCTCGTTACACAAACAGAGGTGCCAGCTGCCTTTTGGACAAAGCAGGCACACCGTGGTTAAAGCCCTTCTCTGAGCGCTTAATGCGTTTGAGGAAAGGGTTTTGTGCTGCAGCACTTTTAAGTATCCACTGGAACACTTGAATCTGGCGCCCTAAAAATTTTAAAAGCTCTTTTATCTGTGCTCCACGTGGTGCCTTTCACTTAGACATCTTCTGTGTTCTCTGCTGTCCTTGTCAATTGGAAAGTGCTTTATTCTCGCGGGATTTTTTGTCTTGTTTTTCTTATTTGCAGGTGTCCCTGGTAAAGGCCTAAAGGGGAACAAAGCAGCAGAATTTCTTACTTGAGTACTATTTCCATTAGAGGTGTGGCATTTTGTATATAATTTAACTTAATTTTTTTTAGGCTTCTGACCAGTCCTTTCAAAAGGATTCCTCTGCTGGCTTGTCACATTGGTAATGAGACACTGAGACACAGCATGTCATTCCACTTCCTAACCTCCCCCCCCCCCACCCCGCCCTCCCCGCCCCTTTATTAATTCTGTGCTTGGCCAGTCAGTAGGAGTGCAGCTCTGCTGACTTCCTCCTTCCAAACACTGACCTGTATGATTCGTGAAGCAGGCCCTGCCTCCTAAGGCCTGGGTGTGAAGCACCAGCCTGAACTTAGCTCCTGGTCCACTGGCTGCCGTGCTGGAGGCGCGCTGCCGGCTGCCACGCTTTAGACATGCCTGCTTCCCCCACTGCTCCTTTTCCAGCCACCCGGGGCCACTCTGACCCTCCCCTTGTCTGCCATCTCCGCACCCATCTCCTTTTTGTGTTCTGCACTCTTGTCTCCCTTCACCTGGTCCCAGAGGCACTTGATGCCACCAAGAAAAGTTGTCGGAAGTTGTAGCTGGAAGACGTGTTAACGAAAACATTCAGCAGTTCTCTGTGTTCTCATTTTTACCTTCCAAACTCTATAATGGAGCCGAGGAGTTATTTTTTTCCCGAAACCCTCAGATTCATAAACAGAACTGTTTTATAGTCCTAAAGCGGGGAGGGCCTTCCCCAAAACATACTTATTCTCTCTGGAGGGGTGCAAGGGCTATTTTTCAAGAGTCTTGAAAGTGGCATTCCAGTTTGAACAAAAGGTAAAAACCTTTGCCTGGGATGTGAGAGGATTTTTTCTGCTAGTTTTAGGCCAGCAGGGTTCTAATAAATGCTGATTAAGTACCGCCTGTGATTCCTTCTGTTATTTTTGACCACATGCTTTATTATAGCCACCTGCCTGATAAGATACTCCACACTGCACTGGGCCGTCACAAGCCTCTTAAAGTGTGCCACACTGAGATTTTTTTTTTTCTTTTTTTTTTTGGTAAGACTGTATATCATAGTGTTTATTTAAAAAAAAAAAGTCAGATTGCTTGAGCACAATTTCTACCTCTATCTTTTAATAGCTGTGTGATTTAGGGAAGTTACTTAACTCCTCTGTGCTTCCTGTCTGCAAACTGGTGCTAGTAATAGTACCCTCTTCATAGGGTTCCCTTAAGAAGTGATGGAGGTTATGCCTGCCAAACGCGGTGTCAGTTTAAAACACATACTAAGTGTTCAGTAAAATGGTAGCCATTATTAACACCCTATAGAGTCATTAGTAAGTCAGTAGTAAATTTCCTATCTTCCACATTTCGCATTTCCATAAAATATATCCTTCGGAACAAACCTTGCGCCTCGAGATTAGAGTCAGCTAAGTTGATCTGGGCCAGTGTTGTGCTTCGAGATGGAACGTGAGCTCCTCCTGCTTACCCTGTGTGTACAGGTAAGAGTCTGTCCCCTCTCTTGACAGCCTGCTTAGTATTTGTGTTGAATAACAACAAAATCAGAGTCGGTTTTCACAAAGAATAATTTCCTCACGTGTGTGTAGACTGCTTCTTGCTTTTCTCATTATTCCCTCTTCCTGGCTAACTATAAAAAAGTTGCTGCAGATACAGCACCACACAAACCAATGTGTGCCGCCAGAGCACGGGGCAGCCAGTGGTCATTTTTATATCGCTTGACTTTTCACCCCTAATCCATTGTTTGTTGATAGGATATAAAAGGAATTTATTAACCAGGAAGTAGAAAATGAGGCCTATACAGGTGTAAGGAATGATTTGCCCAGAATGTATGTAAGTGAGGATGTGAGGATTTGATAGAACCGGGGGAGTGGATTTGGGTGATTGGGATATTTCTTAGAAGCCACTGTATTGAGGTGATTGGATCTGTGGTTTATAGTATCCTTGATCACCCCTTGAAACTACTAAATTTGAAACAAATGTCCCTAAAAGTCTAGGCGAACTCCATTCTTCTCAGTGGGTTAATTCAATTTATTATTGCTTTTAATTATAACACACGGAAAGGAGTTGGTCAGACACAAGAGAGGCTTGTGTCAGCATTTATATGTTATCCTTCTAGTTTGCAGGAAAGCTCACACGTACTGGATGTGGGCTTCACTGTGTCTTCTTTCTATGTTTCTCACTTTGAAAGCAGCTCGGAGTCCTTCAGGATCCAGTTGTACAGTGTGTGGTTCTGGACCCAACTTTTTTCTGTGTGTTTGGGATTGAATAAGAGTGTGGAATCCCATGAAGTAATGGTGACTGTATCTGAAACAGACAAAAGAAGTGACACAGAAAGGTAGTAGAAAGGAGTCTTTCTCCTTTTCCTACGGCATCGTCACTCCTTGTAAAAAATGAAGAGAATCTGTTTGTAGAAGTGTGTGTGTGTGTGTGTGTGTGTGTGTGTGTGATCTGTTACAGTATTGTGGTGTGCACTCAGCTACAATGTGGGCGTTTAACCTTTACATTTGTTACTTAATAATGATGTGTCTTTATTGCATGTGCATGTTTGAGGCATTTCTCTGACATTTCCCCTATTACTCTCAGTGCTGGGAGTGTTGCAGGCAGGACGGCCATCTGTCAGGGCTGCGGAGGAGGGCCGAGGGGAGATCTGCGTTTGGGTGGTGGCTATTGGGGAGCACTGAGCGTGACGTCCTCTAAGGATCCTTCCAGCTCTGAGCCTGCAAGTCTTTGAAATAATTTGGCTCTGATGTAGTGTGCCAGGGACAGTTTCTTTTTGAAACCTAATGTCATATCATATTCTTTATCAATATATCGTATCACTGCAGTTTGTGACATTATGCTGTAAAGTGCTAGACCATAAAAGCCTATAATTTATAAGGCTATATTAGGTACTTACTTTATGTATTATAGCCTGATAGCCTTGTAATTCAACATTGCCTATCATTTATTCTATATATAATTCCATGGAGGGTTCTGGTGACATTATAAACCACAAAAGCAGAGCTCAAGTGGTTCGTCATTAGAACCCCAAGATAGAAATACCTTGTATTACATTATTCAGTATTTATTATTTTCCGTAATGTGAAGGTGAAACACTTGGATTTGAAACGTTTTTTATTTATGCTCCGTATCACGGTGTTCATATACATGTCAGTCAAAAGTACTCTGGTTGAATACCACATCACAACCATATGTGACCTTGTTTTTGTTTAAAACGTATGTTTGTTATACAAGGGTGTGTTGTCCATTCCTCTGCATAACAAGTTTTTCCCCCAGCTGGTTATCAAAGAGAAAATTCTGCTGCCCATTCATTGTGAAGTTTGTTGCCTATTAAGTTCAAGAGAAGCAAAAGACATTTGTTTTTGAATGAATTCTAAGTCATTCATACAGAGCTTGGTCAAAAATAAATACTCGACAAGGCTCTTTTACACAAAAACCACTGTAGTATTGGTAGTGGGCCAAAGGCTATAGTTACACTAACATATGTTGAAATGCATTAGATCATTATTGTAGAATGCTGTAGTATATTTTTATAAGTTGTCTTTGTGTCCAAACTAATTACATAATAACTTCGATTGATGTAATCCTCCTACATAAAGTTGGTTCTTGTTTTATAAACAATACTGCTCTCTCTTCCGTTCCTCACTCCCTCACTATTCCTCTTTACCTTTTCAGGGACGTTTTGATTATAGAAGCCATGGGTGGTATGACTGATTAAGGTAACAGCAGCAGCTGGTATATTTCATCTGATTTCAGAATGAGAATTAAGCTCCTCCCCCCCACCCCCGCCAATTTCCCATCAATATAGGTAGTTTTTCCTTGAGATTTGTAGAGACTAAACGTTTAGAGAAAGAGAAGGAGGACTAAAAGTTATTAAAGTAACTGAGTTATAAAGTAACTGAAGCCAACCTACTGTAAAAAATGATCTGTTTTATGACATCACATTATAATAACTATTCACAGTGGTGAGCAAGTCTCTGGAGGCTCCATGGCTATAGTCACTTATTATTTGTTAAAAGGGGAGGAAGAGAGAAAGAGATTTAAAAAGAAGACGAAGGGGAGGAAGAAGAATTAGGAGCAGCCAGCTGACTGCTTTCAGTTTAAATCACAGTGCAATTTCTTTTCTAGCCAGTAAGTGACTTGGAAGTATTGAAAGATAAACAACCTGAGCAGAGGCCTTGGATTCTTGCCATATGCTAGGATCTCAATTAAGGGATGAAGTTGCAAGACACTTGAGTTTCATCACAAGTGATTCAGGGCTCTGTGAGTCAGTATAGCAGGCAGTGGTCTGTTCCAGTCATGGGCAGTGGTGGTTTAGGGGCGTCACCACCTGAACTGGCATTAATGGGACTTAGTAGCACAAATCTTTTCAAACTGAAAGGAGAATAGACCCCTAAAGGAGAAATGCTGATAGAAGAGTGAGGGTTTAAATTTACTTAAATCTCCTCTTTGTTAGTAATGCTTATCTCTTTTTTGTCATACGCTGAGGCATTTACTGATGAATAAGTAACATGGAAAATTACAAATGTAAGAACTTGGATTCTCCATAGAGGACTGAGATTTTTTCAGTGCTATTCGAAAGACAGGTTGTAGGAATGTTGGAAATACCACATTTCTGGGTACATGAATAGTGATTCTCTCCATTTTAGCTCTAATTTGCATTGCCTGTGCTGTCATATTTTGCTGTGGCACCATTTTCTCTAAGTATTGCATTATTGACTTAAAAGGTGTCATTTTCCGAATGATGGAGGCAAGGAAGTACATTTTCCTTATTTTGTAATTTGCACACAGATTGAAGAAGACTTACCACTGTCACAAAATTTGGATATGATGGATCTTGTATTTTAACTGGATTGTAGGAGTAGGGAAATCTACCAGCACATTAATTTTAATGGAACATTGTGGCATCCTTGAGAAATATTTTGAAAGTTAAGTCATGCTAATTTTCTTCCTTACTTCTTTCCTCCTATTTCTTAAGTCCTGATCGTCTTTGACTCTTTACTGTTCTGTGTCATCATGGATGATCGTTAATTCAAGATAATTGTGGCTTCAGTGATATTATATTTAGTGTGGTGTTTTTCACCCATAAAAGTATAGTGCAGATATTAACTTTGTTATTCTGAGCCTGAGCAGAAACAAAATAATGTGATAAGACACTAATTTCTTTTACCTGTGCTTCCCACAAAAAGATAAGAAAATGACTGTAGACATGCATATCCATTCTTCCACTAAGCCTTTTGGCACCCAAGTGTTTGTGGGCACAAGGATTTTTGCACACTTTACTTGAGAGTAGAGGCTCTGAGTTCCACTTTGATGTGACCCACTAACAATGGGTGATTTAGAAACCCAAATTAGATGTAGCTAGTTTTGTTTGTCTTTTTGTTTTGCCCTAAGCCTACCTTTCTCTTACTTGGTGCAGATGAAAAACTAGCTCGGTGGGTGTTGGGAAGGAGAAATATTGTGTTAACAGCCAGCATAGCCAATGATGGAACGAATAAGGAAGGTAGAAAGATTATAATATTTGATGGGCTTTTGCTTAGAATAAGCATGTAATGTTTATATTCCTTTTGTCAGACATTCTGATGCAGTATTAAGTAAGATTGTATATTAATGATGCGATATCATTATTATATTATGCTTTATATTAATGATAATCTCCAAATCGATTTAATTATCAGTTTAGGATTAATAATCACTCACTGTGTTTTTCTGGATGTAAAATTGGTGTGAACTAAATGTTTCTGAGTTAATAGGACTTAACTAAATTCTTAAATATGAAAGAAAGTGATATATGTACCCGTATTAATGAACCTTTGGAAGAAGCAGCATAAAAGGGAAGCGTAAGATGTGTATTAAACACATTTCATTTTCAGTGAGCTGTCTTCTCCTTGAACTATGCCGGCAGCGTTAATGCATTATGTTCATGTATTGAGGGAAATGAGACCTGTAAGTACTTCCTTTGCTGTCCAAGTAGCCATCCTGAGTGGAGCTCTTTCTCTCTCTCTCTCTTTCTCTCTCTCTCTGTCTCCATGTATTCAGCATTAAAGTGATATTTTACATTGCTCAAAAATTATGTGAGTGTTTGTTGCTGTTGTGTAGGAAGGAAATAAATCAAGGGCTTTTGTGGGATTTTAAAGTCCTCCCAAGAGGAAAGAGCTAATATTAAGGCCTTCACAAGTGGGATTAATTTTGTATATCTCTCAGGAGTCTATTGGGTAGTATATTTATACATTATAAAATGTGTTTTGATATGCCTTAAATTAATATTTTTCTATGTGCAGGGTGAACGTGAAGGTAGCAGTTTCTGTCTGGGGTGGGAGGAGCAGAGGAGAGGGAGGTGTGCGGGAGCAGTGATAAGCTCTGGTATCAGGCGGGGATACAGTCTTTGGTGTGATATTCAGATGGTTTCTTTCCTCTGGTGCCCCGCATTAGCCTCGGAGGCAAAGTTTACCTGTCTACCTGTATGGTGGGACTCGAAGAAAAAATTCTCTCCTTTGTCCACTACCACTTTCTAAATTTTGCTTTTAAAATTTATGTCCTTAAAAGTAAGCTCATTTTGCACGTGGTGCCAGTGGCCGATTGCCAAACTTTGTGCTTCTCCGCCATCGATAGCAGCTTCCCTGGACGTCTTTTAGCAGCTGCTGTCAACTCATCACCTTTCTCTCACTCCTCTCACACTGCCTTCATGGGTCACTGCGTGTGCTGGTGCTCGTGTGTTAGGGGGAAGGGCACAGCTGCAAAAGGGTCACCCCTGGAGGCCCGAGCTTCCTGTCTCCGTGGTGTAGGCAGCCCTGGTCAGTCTAGTCCTGTGACCTGTTTCCCCTTCCTTTCCTGATATTTGTTTGGCAGGAAGGCCCATTGGCCCCAGAGCAGAACACTAGCCCTCAGCTGGCGGGGGAGGAGGGGCGAGAGAGGGAACCAGCTAGTCATTTGTCATCATGTGTATGTGGTCATCAAAATGTGTTGTTTTGAAAGTGAGGTGTGTTTCTCGCTGTCTGCTTAATAATCGTTGTTATCTTAAATGAGTGAGTGCATTGCAGTAACGTCAGGACTGCATGAATGGTTGCCTGGTTGGCCTCTAAATCAAAGTGTAAAGATTCTGTGAGTTTATTTTCATTTGGTCACAAGTTTGGGTCTGTCTGGACTACTCAGCCAACTAGGGCTCTTGATGCTAGTAAAAAAAAAGCAAAAAAAACAAAAACCGAAAGAAAACCTTATTTGTGTCTTTTTTAATGCTGTCTTTGGCTTCACCTTCTTATTTTTTTCTGCTTTGCTCCACAAGCTGTACTGGAAGAAATTTTAAAGTTCATCCTCTGCAAAACCTCAGTTACACGATAGAAAGGTTTATTCAAATGTCTGTCATACTCTTACAAGTTTTATCACAGCATGATCCAGTAGCCCCGCAAATCGGCAGGAAATCCACCGTAAATTTTTCAGTTCCTTGATGATTGAGTGTTTGCACCATAGCACGTTTTTTTGGCAATATTTTACAGGTTGGATAAAGAATTTGTTTTGAATGAAAGCCCAGATAAGGTTTGTAAGTTTTTCTCTTTTTCCTCTTTATTTCTGATTTTTTTTTTTTTTTCCCTTTGGGGTTGGAACATTTTTTTCTCCGTGCTCTGATGCTTGGTTGAGTAGTAGGATACTGAGGTGCTTGCCGTGCCTGACAGACATAAAGTTAAATATACAACAATGAGGAAGGAATCTAGGGGACAAGCCGTAAGTCCCACAACAGACTTTAAGATGCTGTAAATATATTCAAATGACAACTCTCCCATCCACTAGACACAACATCTTATTTCATTTTGAATACAAGTCTGAAGCATGCCCCAAGAACTTTACATTGAATGTCTGGCGGTATGCAAGTATTTCTTCATTATTCCAAAGTGCCTGCCCGCAACTGTATCATAAATATGAATAGATTCAGCTCCATTGAACTTTGTTACATTTCCTGTCCAATGAGACTGTCCCTCCCGTTTCATTGTGATGGTAGGTTCTCCGTTTTTCAATCATGCGTAATCTTTGGGAAAGTATTTTGTCAATAAAATTTCATTCATAAACCATTAACCATTCATAAATACCATGTGTTTAATTGTCTTCAATGGTATGGTAACCATTTCCATTTTATATAGTTAGATGACAGCCCAGTAGAATCAGCTGACTCCAGGAGGATTTGGGCCACAGGCTTAAGAAGTCGAGAGAGACTGCTTTCTGGTCATGCAACATCTACATAGGAAAATTTCCCAAGTTTCTCCTAAACCAGGCCAAAATTACCACCATGGCCGCTGACCTTACTGAGGGATTTCTTGTGGGTTTGCTGATCTCTTGGCATTCCATACACAAAGGAATCCCTTGACGGCAGAGGAATCTCTACACTGGGGGATCAATAACTTGCAGTGGAGACTCAAGAAGCCAAAGCATCAAGGTGTCTGCATCATGGTTGAAGGCTCTTCCCCCACTCTTTGGAAGTGAAAAAAGGCAGGGGATAAGGAGATTGGATTCCATGTTCAGATCTTCCACCTCTGCCTCTGAGTTTGCATGAGTAATCTATCTGACCTTCAACTTAATATCTGTAGGATGACACCTTTGAAATATTAGGGCCCTTTCTTTTCTGATGTTCTGTGGTTCTACCTAATATTTGTTTTATTGCTTTTATTATTAATAATGGGGAACTATAGTCAACCCAACCCCAAATTAGCCACTGTGGACAGCTAGCAGACTTCTTATAATAATGTCTGTACACAACGCACCATTGCGATCAAAACTTTTAAAAATAAAAATATGCAGCCCTAGCTGATTTAAATTTCTTATGACTTATGAACAATCTATATGTACTAATAGTTGTAACTAATATTTACATAGTCTTTCTATGTTTCAAGGCTCTGTTCTAAGTACTGTGCATGCCTTTGTACCAACCAGATTTAGGTACTAATATTATTATAATCTCCATTTTACAGATCGGGGAGCTGTGGAACAGAGAGGTTAAGTAACTTTTTCAAAGTCATGTAAATGGTGAATGGTGGAGCTGGGATTTGAACTTAGACAATCTGTTTCTGGATTCCAAGCTCCTAACTCCTATACCAGGCTACTTCTCAAATACCCACATCTGTCCTTTTCACTACATGCAAATCACAGAGGTCCTCCTGTTTCTGCTGCTAACATTCACTATTGTAAACAAAAGTTTGACCTTTTAAACATCTGAGCGTGTAGAACTGCAGTAAGGGAAGCTTCCCAGTAGGGCTAGCCCGCTCGTATTGCGGCTACCTGTCAAAATTTCTTTTCTAACTCTTTAATCTTTAAAACATGTTATAGGGATTTAAACTTTATTAAGATTCATGCTATTTTTAAAGTGCCGTTGAGAGCGCTAAATTGCGGTTAGTCATTTACAAATCGGTGGAAAATGACTTAATCAGGTTGCTTTCCTTCCAAAGCTGGAGATCAGTTGCATTGAGGGGACTGAGCATTCGAGTGGGAGGGGCTGGTGGATGAGGAGGATTGACACATACGACTCTAGGTGTCTGAATAAATCTGGACCGTGTCCTGGTGGGGGGGGGGGGTCTTAGGATTACTGTGAGGCCTCTGATGGGGAGAGAGAAACTAGGCAACCATGAGTAAGTTCAGGAAAGAAAGTGGGGAAGTGCAGTGTAACATCATCCATTATGAAACCTACCTAGACTGAGTGAAGTAAGTCAGACAGAGAAAGACAAATATCATATGGTATCGCTTATATGTGGAATCTAAAAAAAGGCTACACATGAACTTATCTACGAAACAGAAATAGAGTCACAGATGTAGAAAACAAACTTATGGTTACCAGGAGGTAACGGGCTGGTGTGAGGGGAGGGATAAATTGGGAGATTGGGATTGACATATACACAGTACTATATATAAAATAGATAACTAATAAGGACCTACTGTATAGCATAGGGAGCTCTACTCAATACTCTGTAATGGCCTATATGGGAAAATAATCGAAAAAAAGAGTGGATACATGTATATGTATAACTGATTTACTTTGCTGTACACCCGAAGCTAACACATTGTAAATCAACTATACTCCAATAAAAATTAAAAACAAAACAAAACAAAAACCTACCTAGGGCCAGTTCTGAGTCCAAGAAAGGGAGAGGTGAATATCTAATTATCCTCTTTCTTCTTGTTCTTTGGTCTCTCCTCCTCTCCCCACATTGCTGTTCTCAAAAGTCAGTGCCAAGACAAGTAGTTTGAACAGGAGAGTGAAGCACAACGGGAGTTAAGTAGTTGCTCTGTGTGCCTGTGTGTTATTGTGTGTGTGTGTGTGTGTGTGTGTGTGTGTGAGATGGTGGGACAGGAATGGTGGTGGAAGCTAACTGAAGTTTAGATTTTTGTTTTATATTTTTCACAAAATGTATGTTGTGAATAACAGTTGGCTTACCAACGCAGTTTTGGAAGACAGCCTATAAAAACCTAATAATAATAACAGCAACAACTTAATAATTTAAAACCTACTATTATTGTCTCACTTAATGAAGCTGTTTATTTTGGCCCCTGATGACACTTGGCCTCCGTTAGTTCAGTCTCCAGGAATATGCTTTGACTTTGCCTACAGACTTTATTTATTTATTTTTAAATCATCTATCGATCTATTTTAGTGCAGTTTTAGGTTCACAGCAAAGTTGAGAAAAAGGTACTGCCTGCAGATGTTTTGCTTCCTCTCTTTTCTGCTACACTGTTTCCTTTGAGGAGTGTAACAGAATAATTATTATTTTCTTCTTTTTCACGGTGTCCATATTTCTGTCCCCTCCCTCAGCTTCTTCCTCTCTGCTTCTTCCTTTTTCCCATCTAACTCTCTGTCCCACAAAATATCTGATGATATTTTCTTGATTTAGCTAACAAATAAACAGAACTTCCAGGCTTTTGTTTAATTAATAATGAGAATTACTAGAAGGAATAATCAACATAAAAATAAAACCTGATAATGGTGTAAATTGCACTCCCCCAAATTTGGTTTTGAATAAAATTGACAGAAGAATGATATCTTCTTGACAAAATATAAATCTTCAACATTTGAACCAGAGAAATGGAACTTGGTAGGAATGTTGATCTTAAAAGAGAATTCACAAGGTGTTTGAAATGGACAAAAATCGATAAATGAATCAAACTATCATAATATACTTCTAATAAAAGTGGGTTGATCCTAGTGAAAATAATTTCAGTGAAATAAGAATGAAAATGGGAAACAGAATAGTTTGTGCTATGTAAGAAATTGATAAAGGAATTTAATCAACTCAGTTGGGTTCACTCCTCAAAATTCTTTAATGATAAAAATTCATCAGTAGTGACAAAATTCTGTTTAAAAATGCTTGTTTTCAACATTGTTATGTTCAAAATGTTGGAACAAAATGACAGAGTAAAAGCAGCAGGGGTAAATATCCTAATCCCCTCATTTAATCCTCATAGCTCTACAAACTAGGTGGTATTAGCTTATATCACAGAGAAGTAATTGTGGCCCAAAGAGTTTAAAAAGTTGGAAACTGCTTGGACCAGGTATCTGATTTATATACATCATAATGATGAGGATACCAGTACTTTTTTTATGGTATCTATCTGGAAAGAGTAAAACAGTTTGGATATAAAAGTATTTTACTACATGGAAAAATCTGGCTCTGTTAAATTCTAAATATAGTATCACGGTCATAAGTTTGATATTCTAATGAAAATCCTAATAACCTATTCAATCAGTTTTGCAGATAGGTTAAGAAAATTATTAACCTACATTTTTCCTCCTCAATCAGAGTAACTATGATCATGTAATTCGATCATGGTAAGAATCAGTAGTTTGAAAGATGGATGAAATTAGTGTCTCCCATGTGTTAGGCACTGGGAACTAAGTTTAAATATCAAAGTTACCTTCCAATTCTGGATGTATTTATACACTTTTGGCCTGGGGCTTAATGAGACTCATTCTTTCCTTGGTTTTAAGAGATCTGAGATTTCTAATAAAATAGTCTTATAATCTAAATTAGTGCCCAGGTAGTGGTTTATTGATGATTGCCCAAGCCAATGATTACAAAACAGAAGAGGAGATACTTTGCCGGCCACTTCTGACACGGCTATCCCTCTCCCACCGCCCCTGCTCTTCCCCACTTCGCAATTACCCACCAAGAGCCTCTAAGTTGATGTTCAGAGAAAGTTTGAAATAAGCAAATCTCCTTCTTGGCGTTTCTTTGCTTCCCTCCTCAGCCCTTTTCCACCTCCTAATTCTCTCTGTAGGTCTCTTGGCATATCGGGTGCTTAAGCCATCCTAAACCCACTCTGGGACGTCCTTTACATCATTCTGTACTCTAGAGGCTCAGGGACTCCCTTCTTATACTTATCCTCTGCCCCTGGCAGACTGCCTGTTCCTTCAATTTGATCTATTTTAGCTAAGTGTTAACAATGTGGTTTTATTTTGCCTTATATTTACTTACCATCTCAAAAGTCTTATCACTTAATTATTTTGATTACTTGTTTAATGCTTTTCGGAGCCATGGGCTTCATGAAGGCAGAGATTATTTTCTTCTTTGATCATAGTAGTTATTCAGTAAATATTTGTCAAATAACAAATGAACTGCTAATTGGAGCAAATTCATGCTAAGATGTGAATAACCAATATGGTCTTAACCTTCCCAGACTTTTTGTTTTTAATTAGGACTTTTTTTTAGTGCAGTTTTAGGCTTACAGAAAAATTAAGGGGAAGGTACAGATATTTGCTGTATACCCCATCCCCATACATGCATAGCCTCTCCCGTTATCAACAGCACTCAACAGTGTGGTCCATTTGTTACAACTGATGAACCTCCACTGACATCATAATCACCCAAAGCCCATCATTTACATTAGGGTTCACTCTTGCTGTTGTAAATTCTATGGGTTTGGACAAATGTGTAATGACATGTATCCATCATTATGGTATCACACAGAGTAGTTGCACTGTCCGAAAAATCCTCTGTGCTCTGCTTATTCATCCCTCCCTCCCTGCAACCCCTGGCAACCACTGATCTTTTTACTGTCTCTTTTTACTAGTTTTACGGTTTCAAGAATATCATATAGTTTGAATCACACAGTAGGTAGCCTTTTCAGATTGACTTCTTTCACTTAGTAATATGCAGTTAGGTTCCCCAATGTCTTTTGATGGCTTGATAGCTCATTTTAGTGCGGATTAATGTTCCATTGGATATACCACAGTTTATTCATCCATTCACCTAGTAGAGGACATCCTGATTGCTTTCAAATTTGGCAGTTATGAATAAAACTGCTATAAACATCCATGTACAGGTTTTGTATGGACATATGTTTTCAACTCCTTTGGGTCAATACCAAGGAGCATGATTGCTGGGTTGTATGCTAAGAATATCTTTAGTTTTGTAAGAAACTGCCAAATTGTCTTCTACAGTGGCTCGACTATTTTGCATTTCCACCAGCAATCAGTGGGAGTTCCTGTTGCTCCACATCCTGCTCAGCATTTGGTGTTGTCAGTGTCCTGATTTTGGCCATTCTAATATCTCCTTCTAATATTTCCATAAGCTAATTGGTGGCCTTTGAGGAGTGTAACAAAGTGGAAAAAGATCATTCCAGTATTAGGAGGGAAGTCATTTTGGGATACAGGAGTTCCTAGAAAGGAGTACTCTATTATAGGAATGTGTAACCCCAGGGGAAGGTGCCTGCCTTAAGCTGTTACTGCTTTGTAAAACGAAAGCATTCCATTCTATCTCCGAGCTCCCAGGTTTCCTATAATTCCCACCGACGGTTTCAGAGCAGGTCTTTGGGAAGGGGTGTAGAAGACTCCCCTGATGTGGGAGTGGAGTAGAGGAAAACTGGGGGGTGGTGGGTGGGCAGACAGAAGTGGTTGTTTACATGTACTATATAGGGACTTCTTGTCCTGTCTGTTCTTTATAAGGCAAAAGCTATTGTCTATTGTGCTACTATCTCTTCATTGTTTGTTGACTTAACTAAGGGTTTTATAACCCTAGTAAAAACTTAAAGAGTTTTGGGATGTTTGGTCTGTTGCTCTGTTTGTTTGAAAAAGTCTGCCTCCTTTTCTTTAGTGCTGGTGAGGTCAAATGCTGGAGTCTTTCGGCCTAGCAGGGAGTGGGTAATAAGTTATGGTCAAAGACAGCCACTCTGGGCATGGCTGTCAGGTACAGGACTTTCAGCAGAGCTGGTTTCCTATAAGCCCATTCTACTGAGACAAACTTGTAGAGCCCCACCTGGTCAGGGGGCCACCATATCGAGCCTGGACAACATCAGCTTGATCTCTTTGTTGAATGGTTTTTAAATCAAAAAATTTTTAAAGAAGTAAAAAAAAAAATACACATGTGTGTGTATGTGTAAATATGTATGTGTATATGTGTGTGTATGTGTGTGTGTGTGTGTGTGTATAGAGAGAGGGAGAGCGGGAAAAAGAGGAGAGAAGAGAGAAGGAAAAGGGGAGGGGGAGGTGGGAAGAAACTGGGAGAAGGCGGGAGGGCAGAGGGGTTGGATAGAAGGATGAGAAGATCATACACATTCTTTTGGCTTTTTTGTTTTTCCTCCTACCTGTTCATAAATGCAGGAAAAGTGAAATATATGTTGTGACTAGACAATTTGAGATGATGAAGTCATGCACTGAATAGGCAAAGCCTTATTAGGCCCCTTCCATGCGCTAAGCATACTGTGTGATGAGGATGGCGAATAGCAGAAAACTATGCAATTAAGCAGGGAGGGAACTCTGCTCAATATTAGGTAACAACCTAAATGGGAAAAGAATTTGAAAAAGAATAGATACATGTATACGTATAACTGAATCACTTTCCTGTACACCGGAAACTGACACAACATTGTTAACCAACTCTACTCCAATATAAAATAAAAAGTTAAAAAAATTTTTAAATAGAAAAAAAAATTAGATAAATTTTTTTCTATAAATTTTTTTCTATAAATTTTAAATAGAAAAAAAAATTAGACAGGGAATCAGTGTCATTTATGCTGAGGTACAGGGTACCTTTGGAACACAAAGGAAGGTGCCATTGAGAGTAGGGTTTGAGCGCTGAGCTTTAAAGCTCATCCTCTAGCTACTGATGATCAAATAGGCAAAGAATTTAGTTAATTACAAAACATATTAACTCACTTGCCCCAAAGTTTCTGTTTTGCTAGTAAGCAGAAGCACAGTGATGCAACTAATGTTGGACCAAATTCACAGTGACTCTGGAGATGAATTCCCGGAGACCCAAACTTCCTCTCGGACCCCCGCATTCACACTGTAACAACTGCACTAACCCTCTAGAAGGCCAGAAGCTCACAGACAAAAGCAGAAGCATCTTGCTTAATAATGTATCCTGGATAAAAGGTTTCCAGGTTTCAGTATTTCACTCTGTTGAAATTGTGCCTTCATAATAAAAATGGTTATATATTATTTATAAAGTAATGGTTATGTTTTAGCTGAACTCTGGTGACCTGTGTTTCCTTCCTAGACTCCTTGTGCAGTTTTACTCTCCATGTGCTTCAGTATTTTTATTTGTACCTATGAATCTCATGGGGGGTTTTGAAGATTGGAGAGATAACATAGCATCGGTAGAGTATTTCAAGCATTGAGGAGTTGCACTACATATATATATATATGATGCAGGAGTAATGATAATTGTAGGAAATCCAGTTCTTTGAGAAACATACCAAAAAGTATAAAGTTCTGTGATAGCGTTTTAGCAATAGGAATAATAGTTATAATTTATTGGAGACTTACTATGTGCTAGGCATACTACATTCTATGTTCTCAGTGCATGTTTAAAAGAAACCCAGGAGTTTTTCAGATGAAGATGCTGAGCCCCTGAAGAAAAGGCTGAGCATCCTAAGGCTCTCTTCCTCCACGTTGCACGCTCCTAGCTTCCATATGGCACAGCTCCTGCCCACATGATGCTGCCACTCCTTCTCAGTGCTGACTGCAGCCCTGATGGGTGCTGAACGCTTCACTAACATCAGCTTACTAAATCTTCCCAACCAGCCTCAGGAGAGGTAGGTGTTGATTTTGTTCTGTGTTTTCCATTTTATCTATGAGGCATATTTATCTAACATGGTCACACAGTAGATAAGTGGCAGAACTTGGATTTGAACCCTGGATGTGTCTGACCCAGAAGACTCTGGCATTTACCATTGTGTTTTACTGTCTCTGAACCGAATCAGTTCACGCTCAGAAACTTTGCGTAGTTTCCCGAGGCTCTCAGAATGAACTTCAGAGTGCTTTCTGCGCTCCACGCTTCCGCTGTAATTTGCCCGAGCCGAGATTCGCAGCCCTACCACCAGCTCCAGCCCCACTTGTGCGCAGTTCCTTGAGCTAACCAAGCACTTTCCTCCCCAGCCTGTTCCCCCGTGCTGTGCTTTCCGTCTGGAGTCAACCCCTTCCTCTCATCTCTTCTCCCTCCTTGTTTAAGGGACCGGTCCTCCAGGGGGGCCTTCCCGGAGCCCGCATCTAGGTGTGTCCGCGGCGACATTCTCTCAGAACACCTGTTGTGTAATATCTGTCTTCCGACTACCCTGTAAGCTCCATCAAGTCTGAAATCCCGCTGTATTGACGGCTGTGTTCCCAGTCCCTGGCACATAACAGGCACTCAACAAATCGCTATTGTGCATGTATGGAAGAAATGAATGGTCTTGATTCTATTTTGCCTGGACCCCTGGCTTTGTTTTCCCATTTCTGCATCTTTGTTTTTCACTCTACTCCCGTCAGCCCTGTACTCATCTCTGCTTCTGGAAGTTTGTGTCCAGGGTGTCCTCTTCAGCTGCTTTGGGGATGACCTAATCTGATGCCCTGTTAGATATGAGCCCCTTGGGTGCAGAAGAGTGTACATATTTGTTGGATTGAAGCAAATTGATATCATAACTCAGTCTTAAGAAGGTTTATTTCACAAGGGTCACAAGAATTGAATCAAAGGGCTGCTTCAAAAGTTTCTTTTCTGCTCAATTACAAACCCAAACTTGGTTGAGACCTTAGCTAGAATGGGCCAATTTAAAATCAGCTCATGGTTTGATCCTTCCCCGAGGAGGAGTAACCTGCCTTTCAGGCCTACCTCATGGAACCCCCGGGCTGGGGAGGAAGATCGAGCAATAGACTGGTTCTACTTTTAGTGTGGACTTTGCAGGCGGCCCTGTTGTTGATAATAGCTCGGGAACGGAGAGCTCAGGTGCTGGACTTGAACTGCATGGATTCAAATCTTCTACTACCTACTGACTCTCAGACATATATGGGGCCTGAGTTTCCTCATCTGTAAAACCTCATGGATTTTTGTGAAGCATAAATGACTTGACATATGTAAAGCACGTAGCAGGGTGCCTGGCGCATTGTAATTAACCAGTAAATGATAGCTATTATTTCTATTATAATATTTTATACCTAAGCAGTACTTGATGTCTGCAGAGCATTTTCATGTATTGTATTGTATTAGTAGATGGGCAGGCAGTCCCTGGGAAGCCCACATAGGTGGTCATCTTTTGTAGATAAAGAGGTGGCCTATCTCCAGGGTCATTTTTGTAATTCTTGGTCTTAAATCTCATTTTTCTTCAGAAGACTCCATGCGGTTATGGAAACAGAAGGTAGATAAGCTGATGGGTCAACGGGCTCTCCTCTGGCTGGCATGGGATTCCTCCGTATGGTCTATTCCCAGCGTTGTTTCACTTAGTTAGAATTTCCTCCAGCATTGAGGCTTCTCACACATTTCTCGGGAAGCTGTTCTTTTAACATATTGCCATTAGGATTTTTTTTTTCTTGAGATAAAACCTGAATTTTCCTTTGCTTAATTTAATCCCTCTTCACATACACCTCGGACCTCTTTAAATAATTCTTTTCCCTCCTTGCCATCTGCACCTTTCAGTTGCTTGTAGAGAGTTGTCATAGCTCCCTTTGGGCCTAATCCTATCGCTGTAATTCATGTTGGGCAAGCTGTACATTTTGTATTAGTCTGTGGGCATATTCTGAGAATGCTCTCTTGCTGGAATAAAGGCAATTCTCCCGTGGTATCATCCAAACCTTATCATCAATAACAGCTACTAAACGTGAAACAAAGCAAGTGACTTTTTGAGAAAATAGGAAGGTGATGAACAGGAAGATGTTGTTTACCTCTTTATATTATATTATTCTTATCAATTATGAGAGTGCACTTGATATAAATAATTAAATATGTAGTTGTCTTTATTTAATCTGTAATCTATACGTATAGAGGGGGATACTACACAGATAGCCCCAAATAACACATTGACTGAAAGACAATTAGTTTTTAAATGTGAAGGAGTGTGTGTGTGTGTGTGTGTGTGTGTGTGTGTCTATGTGTTTCATGTTCTGAGAGTTTATCCAACATATTGAAGAGGAGACTGAGAAAACTAAATTTCAGAGAAACTGGAAAGTTGATGGGCTGTACCCATCATAATGGGATATGAGTATCTTTCTAAGTCTCTAAGGCCACGGTTCTTCAGAAACATGGGCCGGCCTTTCCGATTAAAAGAGATATAAAGAATTTTGAAATATACATTTGATCATCTACAAGCATCTCTGGCAACTTGGAAAGTGTTTTCCAGGGAAAAGAAGGTTCCGTAACCACTGCTGCTAGATCAGGATATAATAAATTCCTAGGAAGCCTTCCCATTGGCTCTGGGGGCTCAATGTAGTTACTGGCAGGCCAAAGAGAGCAGAAAATATCACTTGTGAATGAATTTCTGACTCTCAGGCAGCGAGCCCTCCACTTTGAGACAGTCATAGAATTTTAGAACCTCCCAGCCAGAAAACAGTATAGAAACGTAGTCCCTCCTGATTTTACCAAGAAAGCAAAACCAAGGTTCAGACAGTAAGTGATGTATTTAAGATCACAGAGGAAGTTGCGGGCAGACGTGTTGTTTGAATCCAGGCATCCTTTCCTCATTGTGCAGAGGACTCTTTACTAAAACTCGCTCATGGCTTGATACTCAACATTCAGCTTAAAAGCCCATCCTGACAAGTCAATTGAGCAATGGGCTGAAATGGATATCAACTAAACGCTCTTTTTGAAAATAGATCTTCTTAATCATGATAAGATTTGAGCTAAATGAAAGAACTTAGATATTACTTAAATTAATTATCAATTCTGTTTTCCTCAAGGCGAACAGAAGTTCCTAAAACAATGAGTCCAAGTGTTTACCCTGGCAACTACCCCCTCCGCCAATGATCGCCTGTAACCTCCCTCTTTAGCCTCATTTCTTACTAGTCTTTTCTCATTACTGTGTCTTTCCTTGGGCTTTTTATTAGTTCACCCAGAATGTTCCTTTAAAAAAAACTATATCTGTGGTGCCTCTAGGAAAGCATCTTTCCCATGGCTGCCTTCTGAACTCAACCCAATGGCATGCTCAATATTTCTGAAACATTTGACCACCTGTCTTTCTCTGAGACTCTGTATACCTTGTTCCACCATCAGTGAGCTCAGTTCTCTTCCTTCGGCTTCATGCATGTTTATATTTTCCACCCAGCACTGCTTTCCTTCTGACCTCTGCTCTTGCTACTTCCTTGAATTGCCCCATTTCCTCACAAAGGACTCTGGAGTAAGAGCCTTTTCAGCATCATCTGGCCTCTGGGATCCTCTTCCTGCATTTTGCCCCTGTAGGGAGCCTCTTTTCAGCTGTTCAAGTCTCAAGGGTAGACTCAGAAACCCTACTTCTCTCAGAAGCCCGTCTGAAATGCTCCACTTTGAATGCAGCTGCACACCCCAACCTGACATAGTCTGTCCCATCTTTGAATCTCCACTGGGCTTCTTTTAAGGCACATATGTTTTTCTTTGCATCATAGTTGCATATGTTTTTCAACTCTGCTAAATTAAAAAAAAAATTACCTGTGGTAAAGTATACATAACATAAAATGTTACTATCTTAACCATTTTTAAGTGTACAGGTCAGCAGTGTACATTCACATTGTTGTGCAGCCAATCTCCAGGGCTCTCTTCATCTTGCAAAAACTGAAACTCAATGGCCATTAAACAACTACTCCACCTCCCCCACCCCCCAGCCCCTGGCAACCACCCTTCTGCTTTCTGTGTCTTTAACTTGACTGCTCTAGGTACCTCATATTCATCATCAGTTCTGGTTAGAAGCAATACAAAGAATTTTGAAACAGGTGCTCATCTACAAGCATCTCTGACAACTTGGAAAGTGTTTTCAAGTGGAATCATAAGATATTTGTCCTTTCGTGACTGGCTTATTTTCCCTTAGCATAATGTCCTCGAGGTTCATCCGTGGTGTAGCATATGGCACACTTTTCTCCTTGTTAAAGACTGAATAATATTCCATTGTATATGTATACCATATTTCCTTTATCCATTCATTTGTTGATGGACATTTAGGTTGCTTCCACCTCTTGGCTATTGTGAGGAATACCTCAATGAACGTGCATGTGCAGACATCTCTTCCAGACCCTGCTTTCAGTTCTTTTGAGTCTATGCCCAGAAATGGCATTGCTGGAACATATGGTTAACTTGACTAAATTTTGAGCTTATAGTGTATTATGATCCTTGAGAATGAGGACAGAGTCATTCTCATCTTTGTATCTTCTGAGCATCTATCACAGTGCCTTGTAGGTAATAGGCATTCAGGAGGTGTTTGTTGAATGACTCAACGAGTGAAGGAAGCAAATCGTTCCTAATATTGTATATGAATGATGTGTAGATTGAAATATTTACACATATTGTTTGTATCAGAAGTCAAATGGCAAGGAAAGGGTATATATAAATACATTGTTTTTTAATCTGCAAAAATAAGAACCCCAGAGCACTGTATACATTCTTAGGGAGAGATTATATTGGTAGTTTTGTGATAGGCAGTTGCAGCTTTATACAAATTTGAAGAAAAATTGTTAAACTTTCCACCTCCCTTTTTACTCTGTGTTTAAAGAGCTATAACCCATTAACTACTAAACATCACAATTGATTCCAGAATAGTGAAAGTAGCTGTTACAGAAATGATTGTAAAATGTTAAGTAATGGCAGACAGGTTCATGCTCTGTGTAATGATCAGACAACTGGAGTAAAAGCAGCAATTATGTGTTCCTGGACCACACTGGGGGTGAAAGCAAGAAAAGCAGACACCGTGACTGCATATTATGAAAAAGGCAACGCTTTATATTTACTTTGCCCTTAAAAGTTTGAATGATCTGGCTAACAGAAGTAGACAATACCCACGGTTTGGAATACATTAAAATGGCACATACAGTAAGACAAATTGCTATTTTATAGGCTTGCCACAATGTAGTAAATTTGTACTTCTGGCTTGATTCATAATAAATTTGCATAACATTTGCTGGGGGTTTTCATTGTTGGAGTTCATTCCTTTCAGCCTCTTTCTTAAGGGTGGAGCCACTCCATTATATAAGTGCAGGGGTCTACATATGTAAAGAAAGGGGGGAGTGGGGAAGAAATCCAGGGACAAAGGTCTGTAATCAAACAAGCTACACCGACCCCCAGCAGAAAACAGCTGGTATCAATTAAGATTCAAAGAAAAGTCCATTTTTACAATGGGATACTGGTATGCAGAACAGGTCCATTCCATTTCTTATTTTGCTTCTTTCTTTGGTGTCTCTGAGAGCTCCAAGCTCAGATCCACTGTCTGGGGGTACAGGGAAAGTTGGGAGACTGGAACACTGTATTCATTCAGATTGGGCTTGTAGAAAATACCTCTCGATCCAAATGTAAATTATCAGGGAGAAAAACCTGTAATTTATCCACAACCACAAATCCACCAGCATCTGCCAAGAAGAAGCTTAATTGGTTTTATAAGAATCAGGCTATAGGTAAGTGAGAATTTGATTAAAAAATCGAGATTATGGACAGCTATCTGAGTGAAAGCTGACGGATATACTGCTATTTTATTACCAGGGAACATTTTTCTACCTGTTTGATTTTGTTCGGCCCTTCAAGATGGGATTGAAACACATTAATTTAGGTAGTGTACGTGTTTTCATCTTTAAGACAAAATAAGTACATATCAGTACTGAATTACTTTTGTTGCATTTACATCGCTTTATTGATTTTGTTGCACGGTGCAGACAGCCCTTACAGTCCCACAGTTATTCACCACTGTCCATATCTGCTGGTGAAATAGACATAGACTCTAGAACCCAAAATGAGGCGTGTCCATTATGATTATGGGACTTCAGGTAAAGAACTGAATTCCTCTGGGCTGAAAAACGTGTGCTGAACAAGCTGGTTTGTGATGCCGCTTCCAGCTGTAAAAGTCTCCTTCTCTCTGTGATAGTATCATACCATGTGAATAGATTTCTGGACCACCACACAGTCAAAGTAACTAAAGAGTCAGAGCAAGGATTTGGGTTCATATTATGTGTGAAAACTATCCAAAGAGAAGCGTAAGGTGCTTGAAAATCGGTGTCCTACACATGTGCTGTTGAACTCTTTGGAGGTATAGTCTGAGCCAATACCGTGCCCTGTGGTGCCCTCAATACTGATTTCCTAATTTTTAGAGGATTTCCTACTTTTTTAGAGGATCTGTATTCCTCTAGAGGATCTGAGCAAATTATATGCTGATCATTCCTTATTAGCCACATTATTTTTAGTATCCGAAATGCTGGATCAGTTTAACTTTGACTTAAGACAGCTTCGTGGCATATTGGCAAATATGTTATTTTGGAAGAACAAAATCTAAACAGAAACATGCCTTTGCCCATGACATATGGCGTCTTTTCATTCTTAAAAAGTTAAAATCCCAAGTACTATATATAGACATCTTTGAGCACCCTAACTTTTTTGAAGTTGATGAGGAAGAGAAAATATACTCAGTTTTGCTACAGAGAAGGTGAAATCAGTGTCACAAAAGTCATAAGTCTACTGCTTTTAAATCCTAATTGTATCCCTCAGTTCTGAACATGATATCCTGCCTTCAAGATCACTAATGTCTCAAGAATTTGGTAGTGCTAAGAAATGGAAATAGAGTGGTAATTTATACTTCAGCTATGAGGGGCCCACTCAGAAAGGGCTGATGCCAGGGACCAACATAGTAATTTGTAGAAACACAGCTTCTTGGAATTATTGGGTTCAGAAGGAAGGTTCTTTTCTGACTTTTTGTAATTGTTTTCCTGTTATCATAAGAGGTCTATGGATTTGATTTATGAGCAAGTACTGCTGTAAATAATAAAATAATAAAATGGCATGTCAGCAAGGGATAAAGACTAACTTACAGAAGTTAAAGTGAAATTAAATAACTCCCGAGTCCACTCATAAAAGTGCCTGTTGTTCTCAGCTCAGGAACAGTCAAGTGACAGTAAATACTGTGTTAAGAAAGTCAGTTTGTCTTATGGATCAGGTTTTTATAAATGCTCAAAATGGAATCAGCACACCCCCTTTTCCCCATGCTGGTTTTTGTTTATCCTTGCAACATAATTTTGATAGCTCTGCTCTGCTGTTTAAGCTAGTAGGAAACACGGGCACTTGCACAGCATTTAAAACTCAGATATAAAGCATTTCAAGTACATTATGGATGCACTATGGGGTTTGAAGTTTATGGGAATGTCAGACCAAAGTGGGGAGAACTTTATAAGATGCTGAAAAAGAAGCTCCTATGCTGTTTGCTATGAGAATAAAGAAAAGAGAACAGAAAAGAAGCAATTTTGTCTTCTTCAAATGTATCCAGGGAAAAAGGGAAAACACCTTGTCTTAAAGACAGAAATGACTGGAAGGTGTATCACTGATTTTCTAGTATATGGTACTTTGTGATCCAGGTTGCTTTGTTCAAGAAAAAATATATATATTGGTAAATAAGTTGCAATGCAGTCCTCTGTATTTTTCCGTGAAGTATTAGACCTTTGTATAATATGTGCATAATTTTTATGAATCAGAACCTGTATCATAAATAAAGTGTTAATTTGTAGACACATTTTAACTGTGGAGCAGATGGAAAAATAGGAATGTGTTAGAAAACTAGGTATTTGCAGAAGCTAATGAAGTTAATTGGTCTCATTTGACTACCTTATTTTCCCAAACCCCCTAAAGACTGAGCTTTTTTATTTCTTTAATTAAAAATGAGTTTGCTATGTTAATATTTTAACCTTTCATTTTTTCCTAGTTTTCCATATAAATGCCTTATTTATAGAGCCACCCTTAGGAGTCCAGTACTAGTAAGAACATTAGTAAGCTGCGAGCAGTAAGAAGGGTACTGATGCTATACAAAAGCTATTAGCCACATACATTGGGATAATATGTGCTTTTACACCTTATTATTACTTCCCTGTCCTGTTTTCTTTTGGTTACATAGAGAAAGACCTATTTTCCTCTAGCCTGAAAATGGTACAAGTAAAAATACATAAAATGATGATTGTTGAGTGGAATTTAATTTTTAAATATCAGTACTTGAACATGTTTTGATTGGTTAAATTACATGGTAAACTCCCATTGAAATATCAACAGTGTGAAATCAGAGAAATCATAGCCCTGAGCTAATCAATACCATGTGTGTAGATAATTTTCCCCGATTTATTCCTTGTATAAGGAAAAGTTAAAAAGCAAAATATTTAGCTATTCACCAAAGAGTGTTTTTAATTAGAGCTTTATGTTTCGGCTGCCACTTTGGACCATATAGTGAATATTCAATGTTCTGTTGCGTGCTGCGAAGAATTCTGGGACATCGTTTCTCTAATGTCATCACTAACATATTGCATTTGTATTGATTGTCTATGATTTCCGTATACGGATGATTGAGTTTGCACAAACTACTTAGGGTTTCAAAGGATTTGGATAATGTTACACTGTAGGGTTGAAAAAATCTCTTTGAATATTGTATCGCAAAGGGACAAAGACATAGTTTTAGTGCATTTATTAGGCCCTTGCTGTAGAAATAGGAACAATAAACCATCTTTTTTCAGTTAAGAGATCTTGGAAAGGGTGACTCTAATAAATCCTGGGTTTAAGAAGAGTGGTACGTGCTGCAGTGCTGAAGTTGTTTATTCATCTGGAATGTATTAGAATCTTGATTAATAAGAAGACATCTGAAGTTTTACATAAAAAGCAGATTGGGCGTTCTGGCAAATAGAAATGGAAAGGGGGGAAGAAAAGCCAGTTCCATCAAATGCTATTGTTTCCTTTTGACCAAGCGTTGCTATTCCTAATAGTTCAAAGCAAACCGACATTTTCCCCTCTATGAAACTGCAATATAGAATTAAAATCCATAGCACTGGGAGCAGTTAGGTCCTTTTAAAGTCCTACATTTAAAATATTTTTATATTTATCCTCCTCTTTCCAGAAGATCCAAGTAGAAGAAAAAAAAAAAAAAAACCTCAGTTACGTCATGTTTGGTTTACATGACATCAAACATGAATATTTGCAAATCTAAAATTTAACATTTCATACAGTATATTTTCATATTTAATACATTTTTTGAACTTTTCACTTAAGAATCCCTTACTCTCATAATTACTTTTAACCAAACGGAAGTACAATGATTTCTGCCTAAGACGCCTTAAATTTCAAGATGGCCAAACAATCGCTATTGGAATAGGGCATGGAAATTATGGTGTTTGAGGGAAATCAAAATCAAAGCCTGTAAAATTTGTATAATTCACATATCAACAGCATGGTTTCCTGAATGCCAGGGCATTTTACAGAAGGGAGTGATAAGATCAGAGCTCACTGTTTAGAAGATAACATGTTTGGCAGCTAGTTTCTGAAGAATCTGGCACGCACACAGACATTAATCTCTAAGGCCAATAGGTGAAAGATTTTTACAGTCTTTGCTGAAGGCAGAAATTCGTGCATATAGCGGTCATTCTTATGGGAGTGAAAGCAACAAATGCTGACTAACTTTAAAATACCACAGTTTTAAAGAAGCGGGGCCCCAAATAAGGAAAAATAGCTTACTTCAGATCTGTTCCACAGTAGAATTTGGCAAACAAATCTCCAATGATAATTTATATATCTGGTATTGGACACTTGCTGAAAGCTGAGGGGTGACTATTTTCGGCTACCCAGTCACAGACAGCTAAATAATATACAATAGATTCTAGAAGCAAAAACTTGCTTAGTAGGAAGAAGGATTAATGGAATATGTAACTAAAAGAGCAATGGCCAAATGGAAAATGATTGAAGGATGAAATTCCTTAACAGTCATCCACAGAGTTAAATTTATGTAGTCAGAGTTAGAATATAGTTTGTTTCAGAATGTAATTACCAGCCTCTACACCCTCCCCCCACCCCAAAGTGTGATATTTCAATCAGTTTTAGGCAGACTCTAATTCTTTTATTTCCGCAAAGACAGCAGATGGCAAAAGCAAAGAAATATGATGTCATAAATATTTCTTCTTAGTATATGAGAGAGTGTCGTCAATACATTTTAGGACAATGCTATAATACAGGGGCTGGCAAACTTTAACTGTAAAAGTCAAGATAGTCATAATTTTAGGTTCTGTGGGCCATTACGGCTTCTGTCACAAGTAGTCACCTCTGCCATACTGAGCAACTCATGCTCTTATGTAAATGTATGAATATGGTTGTGTTCCAGTAAAACTTTATTTACAAAAACAGATGCATTTAGCTTGCAAGCCTAGTTTGCCAGACCCTCCTAAAATATATTGATTAATTTAAATTAAGCTTAATTTAAATTAAGCATTTCATAGGTGTTCAATAAGTGTTGGTGATTATAACTTGGATTTTAAAGAACACTTGTAACACTTGTAACATTATCTATATAAAACAGAAGAAAATTTGTGGACGTGTGCCAATGCCCACAGGACCTTACATATTTATACTCTGTTATTAATGGCTAATTATTGGAGTAAGTGGGAGAGGTATGTAAAGGTTATACAAAGTTCTTTTTTTCTTTTTTTTTTTAATTTATTTATTTTTGGCTGTGTTGGGTCTTCGTTTCTGTGCGAGGGCTTTCTCTAGTTGCGGCAAGCGGGGGCCACTCTTCATCGCGGTGCGCGGGCCTCTCACTATCGCGGCTTCTCTTGTTGCGGAGCACAGGCTCCAGACGCGCAGGCTCAGTAGTTGTGGCTCACGGGCCCATTTGCTCTGCGGCACGTGGGATCCTCCCAGACCAGGGCTCGAACCCGCGTCCCTTGCATTAGCAGGCAGACTCTCAACCACTGCGCCACCAGGGAAGCCCCAAAGTTCTTTTTTTTAACACAAAGTTTGTCCTTTTATTTTATTTTATTTTTTAAATTAATTAATTATTTTTTTTTCCCACGCAGCATGTGGGATCTTAGTTCCCCTACCAAGGATTGAACCCATGCCCCCTGCAGTGGAAGCTCGGAGCCCTAACCACTGGACCGACAGGGAATTCCTCAAAGTTCTTTATCTAGTTAAAATTAGAAAAGTATACAGTATAAAGAGATTGTTGTGGATATCAATATGGCTTTCCAAAAAATCTGTGCTGACTCAAATTATTTATTTCTATTATTTTTTGCTTCATTTTTATAACTTTGTTTTTTAATTTTTGGCCACACCTTGCGTAATGCGGGATCTTAGTTCCTCGCCCAGGGATCAAACCTGTGCCCCCTGCATTGGAAGGCGGAGTCTTAACCACTGGACCGCCAGGGAAGTTCCTGAACTCAAATTATTTAGAAAACCATAAAGGTATCTTTCCCTAAAAGTCCAGATGGAGAAGTTTACATTTTAAAATGGCCACTACATAACTGATAACATCACAGTATACATTCCTTATTGCAAAGACTTTTCCAGGAGATCCAGGACAGAAAGGAATGTTAACACAGAATTGAATTGTTCGTGCTTCAGTATTCTGTAGTTGTCATTTTTTGCCTGTGTTTTTACTAGACAGTGTTTCATTGGCATATAATGTATTTTAGGTTCAAACTTGTTGCTGTTGACCTTGCATCAGTAGGACATACATGTAAAGCTCCCTACTTTTTATAAGGATGACTACTTTGTTCTAATCTAACCAGCTAGAGTCTTCTTTTGACCTCCCTTTGACACGTGCATGTGTGTGTGTGTGTGTGCATGTGTGTGTACAGTTTCAAGATAGCTGGCTTTAATTAGAAAGGCAGTCTGTGACACTGAAATGGAGTACAGTTGTTTCTTACAAATGGGGTTCGAAACTATGACCTTATCCTTCTTGCAGACAGTTGCGCTAACCAGTCACGTAGTGACAATAGCAGGATAAATGGCAGGGAATTAGGAGGAATAGACATCACAGGGATTTCTCCTTCACTAATCATGCATGATTAGTCACTGAATCTTTTGGATCTCTTTTTCTAAACAAGTGACTGCATCCCCTCCACTCTATCACCAGGGCTAGTTTTTTGGATTCGGTTTTTCCATCTCTTACCTGGGCCATTGCCATAGCCTCAGAAGTATACTCCCTGCCTCTTGCCTTCATCCGGTCCCTCCCAATCCAGAGGGCTCTGATGGAGTACCATCTCTGACAGTTAAAGTGCTTTCACAGCTCTCTGTGCCTCCAAATAAACTCCAGGCTCTTAGCTTGATAGGCAAATCTGTCATGAGCTGGGTCCTGGCTCTGTATGGAGCAATGTCTTCTGCCACTTCTTCCCTCAGACTCCATGCTCTAGTCCAGATCCTGGTTGCCTGTTAACATCCCCTAAGAAACTTTTAAAAATACTGATCTAAACCTCATCCCCAGCCCAATATAATTAGAATTTCTGGGCGATGGGATACAGGCATCAGGTTTTTTTTTTTTAGAAAGATCTGCAGGTGATTTTAATGCACAGCCACGTCTGAGTTCTTCTCTCTAGTCATTTGACACCAGTGTTGGCTCCCTGGTAACACAGTTTTTGCTTTTGTACATACGATTCTGAATGTATGTACAATTCTGCCTGGAGTGAACTTTTCTATACCTGGAAAACTCCTGATTATTTTTTTAGGGTCCAGCTCAACACATCCTTGGGTGGCCTTTCTATATCCTCCGAGATGTAGTTGGCGCTTCCTCCACGGAGCGCCCGCAGTAGTTCTGTCGAGGCTTCTGTTCCATTCCGGATCCCACTGTGTTGTGATCGTATATTTACATGTGTGCCTCCCCCATTTTATTAGTCAGTGAACTGTTCAGTGTCTTGGTCAACTCTGTATCTGCTGTGCCAGGTACAGAGTCTCACCCGTAACTAGGTACTCAGGATATGATTGTGAAGTTTATGAGTGGATCGGAAGAGCGAGACTGACAGGACACACCCGAAAATTTATCCCCTAGTTCATTTGATGGGCCTCAAAATTATCTTTGTCCAAATGAAAATTAGGTGAAAGAAGAAGTAGTCTGAGAATGAGTGAGCATTGTCAAATAGGAAGGCCCATGGAATGGGCAGCACTACAGAAACCCTTCCCTGGAATGGCAAACAGAAGAAGGTCATGTGACCACAGCCGCAGGAAAGGATGTGGTCAAGACTTTGGGCCAGAGAGGTGACAAAGGGGAGAGAGAAAACATCAGTGATAATTGAACAGAATCCTCTCTTAGATGGGGAAAGAAATCAATGCTCATGTTGAACTCACTCTAAGGTAGCATGCTAGTAAGAGAGAAGGTTGGGAAATTCACCAGAAAGCAAAACATGCCTTTAAGAGATGGTAGAGGGATGGCAGCAAGAAGACTAATGCAAATGCCATAACCCCAAGCAATAACTGAAGCTTCAAGCAGATGGGACTGAATAACTTTTACTCAATTATTATAGTCTTAACAATAGTAGCTACATTTAGGGGCTTTGATAAATCTTTGTTCATAACAACAATATAAAATATAGCCTACACATTAGCTGGAGAAAAAAAAAAGGAAACAGGATAAAACAAAAAATAAATCTAAAAAAAAGAATGATTCTTGTCTATCTTATAAACTTAATCTACCCCTATAATTGGTTGTGGTGTTATATTCTATGTTCTTATACTAAGGAACTTTATGTATTATGAATATTCACAAAATATGAATGAAGTGTATTAGCTTTTGAGCAACAGACTCATTTAATACAAAGTCTTTTTCATAAAGAGCACACACCTTTAAAAAAACATATGTACGTTTTAAATAGCTCTGTACCAAGAGCTACTGGTTACCCATAACCAAGAGTGGGTAAAGATGGCATTTTGTATACCTTTAAATCTCAGTGCCTAGCCAAATGTCCGTTTGATGGATGAATGGTTGAAAGCATGAATGAGTAGACTCGAATGAGTTAGGAGAATAATTGAGACTGTTTTCCCTCAACTAAGCCACCTCTCCCACTTCTCCCATCTGCAGAGTGAATGTAGGAAGCTTAGGACAAAAAAAGATTAGTTCAAAGATACATCGTCAAGGAATTATGCATTATAAAAAGTATTCACTGATGGCCCACAATAAAATTAATGGAATTTTAAAAAATTCTCTTTTCAGAAGAGACATGCTGAGACTAAACAACTTTGCATACTTGAGATAATGAGATCAATAAAGACTGGCTAGAGCAAAGGCAATTCATTTGTTTTCTGCAGTTTTCAAAATCACCAAAAGTTTATAAGTGGTTCACAATGGAATTCGTCACATGTTTTCCAATGGAACATGCAGTAAATGGGGATTAGGTTCTCCGGCTAGCCCGTGTTTTTAAAAAACATATGAGGTTTACAGTAAAGAATCACACATGCAGTTTGTGAATGTCACAAAGGTCCCAAAAGCAGAGTGAAGGGACAGAAATCCAGCAATGCTTGCAGCCAACCAGTGGAAGGGACACTTTTTGTAGTTCTTCTATAAGGAGGGTACCTTTTGGAATTTAGCCTCTTAGAGGGATTGCCTTTTGTTGTTCTCTTAAAGGTATCTCTGGTTTGTGCGAGAGGCTGCTCATAGCTAAACAGTGAATTGAACAATACGCCGTAAGCATTGTTTCAGTGGGAATCTGAATTCTGAGTCTTCACTGAGGAAGCCAGACTCGCATTTCTCCAGGATTCCCTGCAGGAGCAGGGACTCCTGGTCCCTTTTCCTGTGTCTCATAAGCTCTGGGAGTAGAGCATTCCCTGGCTCCTCTAGAATAGGAGGGGTACAAGAGGCCGGGAACTCTTGTGAGGGCCAGGACTTTGCGCACCAGTGGCTTCTGTCCCAGAGAGTGGCCGAGCAGAAGCTGTGGAGGTCAGAGTCTCTGTGAGGGCTTAGGCTTCTGGAAATGCCACGCTTGGTATAGAAGGAGTAGCCATAAGTACACAGGAAGTGGGGCAGATAGAAGAGTGAGTGTGTGTGTGTGTGTGTGTGTGCACGTGCACACACTTATGTATTTGAACTCTGGGGAAGTTGACAGCAGGAGGACTTCCGCACTGTCAGGGCAAGCGTGATGCTGGGGCAGCCGGGAGGTGTTGCTAGAGGGCGGGATGGGTGTAATTACCTCTGTTCATCGCTGTTGGGAGGAAGGGAGACTTGTCGTGTCTTAGTGGCCTGTGGTGAGGACTCCCACCACGGGTGCAGCATGAGAAGGTGGAGTTCATTCATCTACAACATTTACAAGTTTGGCATCTTGAAGTCAAGGCATTTCTGTAGGTGAACAATAGATTCTCACCATCATAGACCTGAATTTTGAAATGCTGTACATCAGTATGTTCAGTTTTCATTTGTTCTTTCTTAGTTCTTCGGTATCGAGAAAGCCATAAAAGGACAGATAAATCCTCAGTTTCACATTATGATGCTGTTCTCCAAACGTAAGAAGACCAAGTCACGTTAATTAGAACCCATTTCAATAATTTTTTTAAAAATTGGAAAGCGAGACACTCAGAGCTCACTTGGATGTGTGCTGTAGTAATAGTATTAATCAGTTGCATAATCCACATTAATCAGTCCTGCCTCGAAGTAAAATTACTAATCAGCTTGATGATCTAAGCATTTGTCTGAGGAAATGAGTTTGTCTTAGAAAAAGTGATAATGGAAAAGTTAAAAAGAGAGAGAGAAAGCAAGCAGAGGATAGATATTCATGTTAGTTTTACTTCATTTATTTCAGTACTAGATCTGCTGATATAGAATGACTGAGTTTTGGTATGTAGTTCTGAACGAATAATTACTCCTTTTGATTGTGTCCTCTTATCTCCATCTAGAGAGAAAGCTGTGTGTAAATGTGTCAGTGCAGGAAGAGTTCCTTGGGATTTTTCTCCTTTGCCCTGTCTGGGGTGGGAGTTGGGGAGCAAAGCTGGTATTCCCTGGAGACTAGTGAATAGCATGTAGGCTGAGGCCACATGTGACATTAAGTAGGCTTAAGTTGGGGCAGGACTATCATTTCATTTAGCTATTTCAGCCCAGAAAGAGGTGAGCAAGAAGAAATTCAAACTATTCATTGGCCACTGTGAAGCTAAAAAGATGGTTGGTTTGATAGAAATTGTCAGGCTTTCACTGATAATGTAGAAACTCAACCATACAAGAAAACTGAGGTTATCCCATCACAATGAAGCATCCCCAAATCTAAGTGTAATCTCCCTATAATCAACAGAAACTCTTTTGGGGAAGGTGGATTAGGGAGTCGAAGATGGCAGTTAGGGGGTGTTACCAAAGAAATATTTTCAGCAGTTCTCTTATACCAAGTGATGATTATCTTAACAATTGATTTGGGGCCCTTCTGTTGAAGAAACCAAAACTCTACTGAGAGCATATTGTAAGATGATGGTATAGAATATTGGGCACAATATGATTGTGTCACCTTATACTTGGATCCTGATTAGAGGGCTTCCTGTCTCTCGCAGGTGAGGGCCCTGATAGCTTTGCCCCAGTTTTTAGTGTGTCCCCTCCCAGCATCTCCATTTAGACACATCACTTGCATTCAGAGAAAGAGAAGCATTAACCGCTACATAGGGTCAAACCTGTAACTAAGCAATGAGAAAAACCAAGCAAAACGGAAATTGTTTGTAACGTAGGTCTCTTCCCAATCCTAGCTTCCATCGCTGCAAACTTTAAATCTTAGGCGTCTCAGTCACTGAATCTGCCCCAGTAAGAAAGAAAATTGTGAATTAAACTTATTTTGCAAGAAAAAAAACCCCTAAAGAACATATTTGTAGATAAAGCCAAACGAAAAATAGGATGTGGCACATATACTAGCTATGAAGGTTGGGGTTTAGTATTTTAGGTTGTGGAGGGTATTTTGGAGTCAACAACAAAATCTTAGAATTTTAGGTTACTTCTCTCGAAGGCTGAACATTGTTAGGACACAATTTTTAGTTTATCCTTAAATTTCCTCCTGTATGGCTTGGCAGACATGAAAGTTTGAGAACCTCAGAAAAACCACGTCGAAAGAACCTGCTTTGGAGAGATCACGGGGGTGCGGATTTGGTTGATGACACAGACTATTTAGTCCTTACAGAGAATTGTTTGTCTTCCGTTTTTAGATGGCTTTAATTCCTCCAAATTGCTCCTTGAATAATAGGAAAAAGGCAATTTGAATTTCAGTGACAGATTGGACATAACAGGTTGCAACTATTAGGTCTAATTTTACCATACTGAGAAATAAAATTGCCTAAACATAAACATCGATCACTGATGCAGTAAATTAATTTGTACAGAAAAAGTAGTTTAACTGCAGTGCACATTAAATATAGAAAATTTTCAAAATTACTGTTCTCTGAATTAATTTGTACACTTGTTTACTTGTTAAAAGCACGCATAAATTCTTTTTTTTTCCTAAGGCAGTGTGGGTTTGAATTGAGTAAGAAAGAAATATCAAAAGTGGCAAGGAAATACAGAGAAATGTACATCACACAAAATGACGTGAATACTTGAAAATAATGTATTTTTTTCTCTCTTTCATTTTTGTGTTTAGATGCTATCTAGAACGTGCTTTGTTTTTGAATCTGTCCATAAGATCACTAAAGATGTGCTCATTTCCCTCCCTCATTATAACAAGATAAATGTGATGTTTTCATAGCCTTGACTTAACGTTTGTAAGAATCGGAGGCCTGGAGTAATTAGAAGGGTTTTATGGTTTGGTTCCTCCGTGAGTTTACAGTCAAAGGCATCCTAGGGCTTGGAACTGTTAACTTTGCCTTCGTGAGCAATCTGACCCAGGAATTCCTTTGTATTTAACACTTAAAAAAACCAGGGAACATGTTTTCATTGTTACCTGTAATTCCATTATGAGGGATGCATGGCAAAGTTTGGATGGTATCTTTGTAGATTGTTCCAGCCTCCGTAGAACTGGAGCTGGCAATGCGCTGCCGTTTGATACCATCTCCTGCCTACAGTTTTCAAGGACAGTGGTTCGATTCAAATACAATTCTGATAAGTGGCAGGTTTTCGTGTTTTTAATGCCTTGACAAGGGCATCACTCTCAGGAGAGGGAGGTGAAACCGTTTGGACGAGGATTCCGGCTCTGCTCCTTTGTGCTGACACACTAAGATAATGGACAATTAAGAGAGCCTTCACCGCAGGTGAAAGGATGGGGTTATCACTAATATAAAGGAGCCCATGGGGTGCTGGGGGATGAAGGAGAAGAGGAATGGGAATTTTAAAAAGGAATATAAAACACACAGATGAGATGCCTAATAACTGTTCACGTATTGCTCTTTCACAGGGAATAATGGTGAGTGATTGGAGTGTTCAGTCTTGCTTCCTGTAACTTAAAAAAAAAAAAAAAATCTGGTTCATTGCATTTGACCCAAAGTATGCAGAAAACTTCCCCCTGTGCTGGTGTAGGGAGCCCAGACAATAAAGGGATTTGTTTTTGTAGAGTCTGGCTCTTAGACTGCCTTCCATGGGGTTTTGCAAATTGACTGCTGATAGTCTAAGGCAGTGGTTGTCAACCTTGACTGCTTTCCCCAGGGGCCCCCCGACCCTAAGAGAGTCTGATTTAATTGGTCTGGGCAGGGACCCAGTATTTTTTAAAGCTCCTCGGACAATTCCAAGGTGTACCCGGGTTGTGGGCTATTGCTACAGAGTTTATAACAGAAGGATCAGGTCCCTCAATATTTGGTTTCCCTGGCAGACTGTGTGATTCTTTAAGAGATTTGAATAATGGTGTGTGTGCTGCTATTAGAGAAGGTGTGTACTGCATACGTTTCTAATAACGACCTAGTGTTTGTATGGACCGCACAGGTAGCATTCAGGTGCCTCTGGAGAGAAGTCCCTCCTCTCTCGACTACTGTTCTTCACGTGCCCTCACTGTCTTTTAGCTTCTGTTTGCTTTTTTTTCTAGTAGATTACTGAAGCTTCCTCTTCCTGGGATAGCATTATTATGCAATTTAGTACCGGCAGCTTTGTACCTGCTCTTCGTAATCTGATAGGGGCAGCTGTTCTGCATGCATGTAAATTACAGGGGAATGTTGCTCATACCATTTAGCACTCAGAAAAGTGAGACAGCCCTGAGTATCTCCAAACTGAGTAGAGAGGTTAACTGATTTTCTTTTGACTTAAACTTTCATTTGTCTCTAAGAGCCCCAAAAGACAATAGAGCACACTGCTTCTGATAAGTATGGGTTCTCCTCAGCGTGAAGAGATGTGTGTGATAAGGTAAGATGGCTTGAAAAAAGAGAGAGCTTGAGGGAAAGGAATAGGAGGGGAGGGAGAGAGAAGTATTTTAACTGCTTTGACTGCAAAATACCCCCTGGTAGCCAGAGATAAGACACCTTGAGCTACTCAGAAGACCTTAAACAGGATGTAAATGAAGCCAATAAAAATCATTTGAGATCAAGCTATTTTTCTACTCCCCTCCTATTTCCACCTCTGACAGCAGAAGGCTTAATTTACTGTATGGCATTCCGCACTTACGTGCAGAACCCAGGAAGTTGCCAGCGACTGATAGGAGCCAGTGCAAAAAACAAGATATCTACGGTTTCTAGAGAGGGCCAAACTTCAGGCATTTAATGAGCAATCCTAGCCACGCCTTCCTGAGTGGAAAAAGAGAGTATTGCTGATCTTCGGAATCCCCCTTCCCTCTTCCCCTCTTCCTCCTTCACTTATTCATTTGCTTTGTCTTCAGTTTTGTGACGACCTTCATTCTTTGAAATGGTTCACAGGGTGAGCAGCATTTCATAGCCTATGGATATTTCTCATCAAGCTAATGCAGCTTGAAAGTAATTATCCACCAAAGTTTAGGAGATAGACCTTTCCAGGTTCACATTTGAAAGGAGCTGTTTACTCACAATTTCGTATCCTAATCATGTAACATCCAGCCTCTATGTACTTGGAACTTTATAACTCTTCAAAATGGTTACTGTCTTTTTCTAGAAATTCACAAGCTGCTGCCAACAGCACTCTTCTATAGAGAGGAGGTGACTTATGGGAGCTAGTTGAACACGACACTGAAAAGACTTGAAGCTTGGAGTCCTACTCATAGTGGGAGGAGGCAATGTTAAGGGATGGGAAGGCAAAGGATAATGATGTCCTTTTCTTTCTGGAAAAAGCTGCTTCTTGGAAGAACTGGATTCATTTTGGTCTCTGAATGAGGGAGAGAAAGCTCTCCGTCTTCCTTGCTGTAGTGCGGGTGCGGCAAATATGGAAAAGGCACAACCACGCGGAGCAAACTTGAAGCAGAGGATTTCAACGATTCAGAGGCGATAAAAGACTACAGTGGTTTTCAAACTCAGTAATACAGGGGAAGCACCCTAAAAGCTTGCTAAAAATGAGGATTTCTGAGCCCCATCCCTAGAAGTTCAGAGTCAGTAGACCTGGGCAGGCGGGTATGTGCGGGAGTTTGCATTTTCAACCACAGTTCAGGTGACTGGGGAGCAGGTGTTTGGTGGATTATGCTAGAAACGCTGCCCTCGGTCGTCTGGTGTGGGCAGAGGGTCGGCCCTTTGGTTTCGTTGTGTGCAGTCATGGTAGCCGCCAGTAATCACAGAGGAAGGGGAGCTTAGAGGAAGGTGAGGAGGACCCTCGTTGTATCCCTCATGGATGAGTGGCAGGAATTGTGGTTCCAGAGGCAAGAGCGTGAGGAAGGTGAAGCTGACCATGCGCTAATTTGATGGAACCTTTTCTTCTGCTTTTATTTGCCAATACCTGACCCAACCAAACCACTCCCCTCAGAGGAGAGGATGGAAGGAAGAGACGGAGGGGGAGAGAGATGATTGTTAAGGAAAACCAGAGGGGGTGTGTGTGTGTGTGTGTGTGTGTGTGTGTGTGTATGTATGTGTGTGTCTGTGATTTTTCTAGCTAGTAGCCAGAAGTGAAATTAAAGTAAGAAATGAGCTGTCATGATGTGTCAACAGCAGATTACACGTTCATAGAATTGTTAGGTTTTTGTTTTCCTCTATACATGCGTGTGCATGTATGTCAATTAGCATAAATTGGTTTTGTAGTAGGAAAAGAAAACCACAATGAAATCTTTAACAACAACAACCAAAGAGAATAATGTGAAACACTATTTTAAGTTCACTCATTTACCCATAGAAACTAGGTGACTGGCTGGCATTTGAGGCAGTTGTTGTTTCGGTGGGAGGGTGGGGAAGGAGGGACTGGGAGAGTTACCTGACACATAGACCAAGCTGTTTGCCTGGACACGGGGGCACTAGGGCTTGGGTTTTAGTGCGCCCATCAGCTCCTATTGTTAGTGCAAGATTATAACCTGTTACTCATCCTCACCAATCTGTGTGTTCATCTGTAAGATTAGCACTTTTTTTTCCCTAAAGACTAAGGCTTCTCACAGATCTTAAATCTAATGTTTCATATATATGAAAAGTTAGGAGTGACAGCCTTGAGTTTTTTTTCTCTGTGTAGGCTTCAATCAAATTCATTTATTTTCTTTCCTTTGATCCCTCAAGTCAGACCCAGAGGTATGCATAACCCATGCCAAACAACATCAGG
Organism: Balaenoptera musculus; assembly: GCF_009873245.2. Classification (NCBI taxonomy): domain Eukaryota; kingdom Metazoa; phylum Chordata; class Mammalia; order Artiodactyla; family Balaenopteridae; genus Balaenoptera; species Balaenoptera musculus. The sequence continues at coordinate 42,093,994 of NC_045798.1, read as the reverse complement.
TCATCTTAAGAGAAAAGAGTAGAGCTCAGATGTGGGAGGAGGCTTTGTGAAGATTCAGAAACCAGCGCTTTCTTACAGACAGCATTGAGTCAATCAAGATCCCAGAACTGTGCTAGTCGGTTTTATGTCTTTGGGTATTGGAAACATGATTTTGCAAGGGTCAATAAGCCTTGGAAATACAGATATATGCTATCCATATATCCCTTTGCAAAAGCAAATAAAACAAAAACAAAGAAACAATGCTTGTAAATTTCTCTATGAAAATTATTCAGAATTGGTGCATTTCACATGTGAACTAAGCAGTTACACGTCCAATTCTTTATTATCTGACTAGAGTTTCTTAATTTACTCTTATTTAAATCATATTAGTACGCTCAGTTTTCGGTGGAATTTTGTGTCCTCTGTGTTGGGTGCTGGAGGGATAGGGGTCTTTATGTCCTTGTGAAACAAGTGCAGATGGAGTCTCCAAGGCTCCCAGACTCCAACCAGCCTCTTTAACTCTCTTGTTACTGTGACCACACTGCCTTGTATTCTTTTCTTATACATTGTTTTGTTATGTTAAAATTATCTTGGATTTAGGCAAAATGAAATAGTATTACTTGGAGGTATCATGGGGTTTTTAAGGACTGACTCTGTCACCAGTTTTGGGATATTTGGCAAGAAACTTCATCTTAGTTACATATATAAACAGACATATATACATAACACACACACACATATATATACACACATGTATATATACATACTCATATATTTTAATACAATTACATATACACGTGTAAACTATATAACTGAGTATACAAAATATATAATTTAATAAAATAATATAATTATATGTAATATATATTAATCGGTAAAAAAATAGCATCATAAAGACCTCCCCTAATGAAGTGTTTCATTGAGACATGATTGCGCATTTACTCATATTAAGTGGCAAATTACTAAGATTAATACTTTGCAGTGAGAAATAGCAAAGATATTTCAAAACTGTATGCCTTGATTTAACATAAATCATTAAGTCTGTTCTGAGCATCAGTCAGTCCTGCATAAAAACATACATGCACACATAGCCTGTGCCATACTTTTGACTAGTACTGGTTCCCATAAATAAATTACCAGGACTGTTAACAAGAAAGAAAATGATAGAATGAACTGGTTTGAATTTTCTTTTTATATTCATTCTAGGGAAGAGTAAATTGAACCAAAAGTGAGAAATAGAAAACAAAGGGAGAATAAGGTACCTGGAAAATCCATTAAATTGATAATCAGCAGTATTTTCAGGATTGCCTCTTTCAAATTTTGCCTAATTAGGTAAATGAAAAAAAAAAACTACATGAATAAGCATACTGATATTAATGATCTGTGTAGAAATACTTTGTTATGCCCTAATTAGAGTTATTTTAAGAACATACTTTTGTCCTTTGCAGTTTATAAACATTATCTCATTTAAAATAGATGACTCCCGGGACTTCCCTGGTGGTCCAGTGGTTAAGACTTTGCCTTCCACTGCACAGGCTGCGAGTTCGATCCCTGGTCGGGGAGCTAAGATCCCACATGCCTCACAGCCAAAAAACCAAAACATAAAACAAAAGTAATATCGTAACAAATTCAATAAAGACTTTAAAAATGGTCCACATCAAAAAAATCGTTAAAAAAAATAAAATAAATGACTCCTTATATCATTTGTGTTACTTGGGATCCAACATCACTTTTCAGTTTTAGTTTTACTCTGTAAAAGTTAATGATGAAAGTTAATGATGTGAAAGTTAATGATTCTGTTGAAACACCATAGATATTCTGTCCTGTGAGGACGCATTGGCAGTTTGTCCTGTAGATCTCGACATATGCATAAAATCTCAAGATAGTGTAGCATCCTCCAATTTTTAAATACCACCGCAGCATATAACTTCCCCATAAAATGCATAAACACTGATTGAGGAGTAGGCAACACAAACTAGTTTGAGTTGCAGCTGCTGTGTGGTTGGCTAGGTGCGCTCACTAGCTTTTCTACTTCAGCCTGACAACTTGTGTGAGACAGTCTCTGCCTTAAAATAAAAAATGATTATTTGTTCCAGATCTTACGAATTCCTATCATACTTTAGACACATGAACGTCAAAATCAAGAACACTGATGTCCACCATATTATAATACCAAATGGATAATTGTAATATTTCCCCCCTAATCTTTGTAACAGCTTTTTCTATATTAGCACACTGTATTTATCACTTTACTGCACAATGAACCCACAGGGGGTGCTAATTGGTCATTAATTAAATTTTAGCCTTTCAACACTTCTGTATTCTCCAGTGGCTTTATCTGCAGTGAAGTATACGGTGTGGCCTTTTTAAACTGCCAAAAATTCATGTCAGCTTTACTGCTGCCGTGGATATAATACAGGTGAAATTCAGCTCGAGTGAACACCATTTCAGGACTGTTACAATTCCTTGTGACCAAAAGTTCGCCAGCCTTGGACCAAAGCCTACATGTTGGAAAGTATTCAGTAGAGTTCAACATGACAAAACATTCTCATAGACCAGACTCCTCTTTGAAACACAGAATTTGATTTCTTTGTTTAAAAATTCTAGTGTGTAGGGCAATTCTTCGAAAAACCATTAACATGGTGGAATGATTTTTCTGAGGTCCATCATTCACTAATGAAGCCATTTTCAAACTTAGTTTTCTTGGTGGAAGAATCCCTTTTATGTTATGCTACCCCAGTGAAGGGGTTAATTTAAAATTACTAATGATTAACATGGTAGCACTGAGAAATTTGCTGAGTATATTTCAAAAGGTGTGGCTATATTTTCAAAGCTTAATAGGTATACTTCACACTAGAGCAAAGGATTTTGAAGCAAAGTAGAATTTGCCCTCAAGAAATTTCTAAACAGGTAAAGTAGTGAGATATTGGGCTGGAGTCAGAACTATGGGATATGGCTTCAAGATTTTGAATGCAAGCCATCCCATTGTGGGGATTTTATTCCACCAATGAATTAATCACAGCTTGCCAGCGTGTGCCGCTATTAAAGAATGAGCTCCTGCACGTTGATTTTCAAGATAACTACTATTAGCGTTCAGTTTTTTTTTGGTATTTTGGTTTATTTTTTATTTTATTTTTTATTTAATTTTTGGCCACATGGCTGGTGGGATTTTAGTTCCCTGACCAGAGATTGAACCCGGCCCCTTGGCAGTGAAAGCTCAGAGTCCTAACCACTGGACCGCCAGGGAACTCAATTCCTATTTCTTATTTTTAAACAAAAATGCCTTTTAAGTCCTTTAAAATTCTTAGAATTTCAATATGAAGAAAGCAACCACTAAATTATAGTTAATTTTTATTCCTCTGTAATGTTTTCACATTTATCAGTTATAACCTAACGGTAACTTTGACTTTTAGAGTAGTAGTAATAATTTAGTACATGTTTATATTGTAGCAGTTCAGAAAGCTCTTTCATACAATGTCATGTTTGATTCTTATGATATCAACTATGGGGAAGGCTGGAATTTTTCTGATATTATAGACAAGGAGGCCAAGACTTTAAAAAAAAATAGTAATTTCTAGAGTTCATAAGCTAGTTATCAGACCTAAACACATAGTAGGTGTTTAATAAATGTTGGTTATATAAATGAATAAATGAAATAAGCAATGAAGAAGTGCTTCAAATTCTTTGTGGTATGAGGTCATATATAAATACAAGACTTCTAAGTAACGAAAACACGCCTTCTAACTCAAAATAGTTGAGATTAAAAGGAAACAGACTTGGGAAATTCACCGTGATGATGGCTGTCATTATTAAAGGAGAGATAAATACATTACATGATGTAGAATGCTCACAGCCACAGCACTGTAAACAGATGTGTAGCATATGATTGCCAATTACTGAACGCCAAGAGGTTGGTGCTTATCATTAGTTATATATATTTTTAAGTGAGCCAAAAGATGGAAGCAGCAAAGCCGTGCTCACCCCCCCCGCCCCCCTCCCCCCACGTAATTGGAAACCGCTTTTCCTTCTGTCTGGCTTCAGAAACACGTCTCAGTTTCCGTGAGAGAGACAATGACTGTTCTTTAACTGGTTTCACGTCAGCTTTTTCCTCTGATTTGAGAGGTGGAGTTAAGTGTGAACTGCTTAAGAATGCACTGTTTTCTGTTTAATTTGGCGGCGGAAGATGGAATTCATTGAGCTCCGTCTGTTCAAATGAACTTGAAGCAGCAGCGAGCAAAACATTTGTACTTCTCCGCACACGTAACAGAACTGTGTCTGGTGAAAGAGGCAGCTTGGATATAAAGCCCAGGATTACCTAAGGAGGACGGCGCAGGGGTGATAACAACTTATCTCTTTGGCTCATCCAAAGCATTAAAGGATTGTTGGGGAAAGTGAGCCTCTTTTTTATTAGGGAGTATTGAAAGAAAAAAAAAAATAACCTCTGAGCTCTGATATCTGGAATTCATCTTGACTGTGTTAAAAAATGTGCTCCTCAAACTCCTGCTTCCACAGCTGCTATCATTAATGAGTGACCACCCTTTTCCCTCATAACCTAACTGTTAATGCATTTAATTGGTCCTTCCAGAACAGTTTGTAATATTACAGAATTTAAAAGCGTCTGTGAATTACAAGTCATTTTAAAGTTCACTTTTCTCTTTTGAACACCCAGTAAAGAATATTCCTTTTCAAGTAGTTAAATAAGTTACATGACAAAGGAGTGAATTTAATGTGGGACTGTTGATTTTTTTTTTAAAAGTATGATAGCTATATTATTAAAGTTGCAGCCTTTCTAAAACTGTTGACATTTTTGTTGAGAATGAAAGGAAACAATTGTGTAATAATGCATAATGATTTATTTAGAATGACCATCTCCTTCAGCAATTTAGATCATTGCTTTAAAATGTATTGTGCAATTTGGTGAGATGATTTTAAATATGATGATGCAGAGTTGTTACTGTGATGGCTCTGGGTTAACATGACAAATATCCTTGTTACCTGTGTCTATTAAACACACATTTCAAAATATTGTTCTCTCTTGATAGCACCTAACTTCTCTCAGCCTTTGTGCCTACCTGTATATTTCCCTCGAGATTCTCAGTTTAACTGTCTTAAGGTGTCTTAAGTTAATGAGTGGAAAAAGGACTATGAACTCTAGTATGAAAGTTCAGAACTGCTCCTAGAGCATGCTGGTAGAAAGAAAGAACCATTTTCAGCCAATGGAGGAAATAACCTGGAAATTTGCTTTGGTCTCATGCTTTCACCTACTGTCCTACGCTTAAAAAAATCATCTACTAAATGAACTTATTTTGATGTTAAATAATGCAGTGATTGTACTGCTAGTGTTTTAAGGATAAGAGAGGTAATTTCCGAAGTCCACACTTGGCTTCGGAATTACATAGCAAAATACTTGTTCCAAGGTTATCTGTCTGTAAAGACCCAAGATTATATCATATGTATAATAATTTAATACTTGGATTTATGGTCCATTAACTTTTAGATACCACCAACAATTTATATTTTATTTTCTTGGTGGCTGAATATACAACTGTGAATGCTTAAGGCACTCTTTGGGCCAGTCCCTAAAGCTGATATTCCAGTGGTTCAATTAAAGAAAAGAAAAAGTTAAAATATGTTTGTAGTGTACACATTAAGAAGCTTACATGTGAAAACGTAAATACATGCAACCCATATAAGTCTTTTTGTTTACATAAGCAGCTTTTCCTTCAGCGATGATAGGTGCCCTAGAAATATTCACTAATCTTTGTAACACCCCAGAGGGTAAGTAGCAAGAATTATTATCTTCATATTGCAGGTGAAATACCTAGGTAGGGGCAGATTAAATGACTTGGCCAGGTCACTCTCTAAGTCAGTTATGAAGCTAGAAATAAAAATCCGGACTCCTGACTTTTAGTTCTCATTCTGAGTTATTGCTCTTCGAAAAGAGAGGTACCAGAGCTGTCAGTATTCGGGCTTCTTTTCCTCACTTGAAAAGTAACCAGTGATGTAAATCCTGTCCCTGTTAAAGAAATCTTGCTGTGTGGCACTTGCACACACATGATACTGAGTCCCCAAGGGCGGTTTAGTGAGTACTCTGCCTTTACAATGAATGAGCTCAGGTAGCAAAAGGACATCAGTAAGCCAGCTTCTCGTGGGCCCGGCCCTACGAAGAACTAAATGTATTGGAAGTTTCCATAACTTCAGAGATTCGGATCACTTCTTTAACATGTACAGTGAGTCAATCCACTTTGTTACTTGACTTTCTCCTTAATAATTTCAGGATTGCCCGTATTGTTGGAGTCAGCATTCTAAAATTAGGCTTGGTCCCTGCCCTCCAGAAGCGTGTACTTTACCCTAAGACTAAGACATGCTTTATGGTGCAAAAATAAAAAGCTTTAGCATCACCCCAAACGTTCCTGTGCATCTTCTCTTCCTCCTTCTTTGACCTTATTTTTTTATTGGCTACTTCAGTTGGATTTGAAAGCCAAAGAATGGCCAGACCCTCAGCATTTTTCTTCCACAACGACAGGCTGTAGACGGACATTATCAGCCCCCCATTTGGCAGCCCAGCAGCCCTTCCCAGGGTGTGTTCGTCTGTCCATCCCCCAGTAGCCAGGATAAAATCATAGCCAATCTTTGCTGTCTCCTCCAAAGTTGGTACATGAGGGGCGATGGCTCATGTCACAGAGGTACTTTGTGCTCTGGTGTTTTTTATTTTTTCTGCACAATCCCTCCTTCTAGTATGACTTCACTTTTCTGTTAGTGAGCACTTTCCCCCATAAATATGACCGAACAGGTGTTGCTGTGCCGCTAACTGAGTTTCCAGCTGTCATCCTCCGACGCAGACCCAGCAAAATCTGTTGTTTCGTCCTTTCAGGCAGACTAGAGGACCGTCAAGCCCGAGATGGAGGTCTTCCTTGCAGGATATGGCAGTTTTGTTGCCAGAAGATGGTCGGGAAAGCCTGGCTGGCTAACAAAGACAGGCCTTCAGCTGCTGGGTGTAGCTCCAGCTCTGCATCCCCTTTGGCAGGAGCACAGAGGCTGCTGCAGTGTGGCCAGCCAGCAAAATTAGGAAATAAGGACCTCTTTTATTTACTCAGGCTGCTGAATCATGGACATTCCTGTCTGCTTGGAGAAAAGTCAGGCGGCTCTCCTTTCCACTGGACGTCTCAGGAGTGTTGGAGACTTTCATCTCCGAGTGTTCACACACTTGTTCTAATGTGCTTTATGGAAATGGTGAAACTCAGCAAGTACAGTTGCTGTAGAAAAACATCTGCACTAACTATGCACACACATTTGCATCTTTAAATAGACTTTTAGGCCACGGAGCTGGCTTCCAGCAAAGTTTTTGTTGTTGTTGTTGTTGTTTTTCTTCTTCTTCCCGTTGTAAGAGCTGTAGCTCTCTGAGAGTCAGCTAGTGTGAAGTGACTGATTCCCAAAAAAAATTAAAATTTAACATGGACACGTTAAGTACTTCACATTGAAATGCAGGAAACCTGCCATAACACAGAAACACACTTCTGTAAGAAGTAGCCCTCAGTGAGTGTCGAAGGGTAAAAAAGTTCAAGTTGACTCAGTAACGGGAGTTGAAAGAATCCTCCATAGTTTCTTCCAGATGAAAAAAAAGAAATTGAAATCGTTTAAGTCTGTATTAGCCATTTAAACATAGGTTGTGTTGTGAATGCCAAAAAGCTTAAGGGAATGGGGACGAGTAGCTTTCAAAGACTTAGGTAGACCTCGGAAATGTTGGTAACACCACCACACCACAAAAGTCTGGGGAGATTCTGATACCCTTAGAGCATGGATAAACAGCCCTGGGAGTCTTGTCAGTGAGCTCCTTGTGCATCCCAGGGAGAGAAGGCCCACTTACAACACTAGCAAATGAGCGTTGTACAATTTAGATTTTAAAACAGAAATCAGCCTTTCGCGAAACCTTTGCTTATTTTTCTAAAAGTAGCATTCCCTGCTCGAACTTTTTACTTCTGCTCTGTGGCCTCAGTCCCTCAGCCTGAGCCTTAGGAAGCCGGTAGGTGATTTCCGTGTATCTCAGTTACAAGGACACATCATCTTTGATTATCTATGTTCTCTTTTTCCCAAGACCAAGTAATAGGGACAGGAGAGAGAGTGAAGGGAAGGTTTCTAGCTCCCTTGAATCTTGGTTTGAGTAAAAACTTGATCCTGACCCTCAGCTCACTTGACTATATTTGAAATTTATAAGCTTAGGAGAACAGTTATGTAAGAGGTGTATAGTCAGGCATGGCCCACAGACAAGAACCTGATTTAAGCATGGTGTCATGTTTATAATGGTCTATGGCTCTATAATTCTTGGTGCATTTGTATAATAATATATCATGCCTGGGCATAATCTGCAATTTAATAATAAATTCACTTGCTTAATTTTCAGGCTCAGTAATTCTATTCTTTCAGTCTAGATGCATGACAAATTCTGATTCACTGTTTTCCCCAACTGTACAAATGAGATGATGTGTTTGAAAATATTTTTAAGTGAAACAACAGGATGTAAGCCTAAACAAAGAATGTGTGAAAAGTGGTAGATTTTCTTCCTAGAATGCTGAGCAAATTTAATAAAGAGTAAACTTTTTAATTAGGGGAAATATTTCAAAACTTTGGTTTGTTTTAGGGCTACCAGCTTTTAGGTGGCTTATGTTTTTTAAGGGAAAAGCTAGACCATCGTTGAAGTTGTTTTTGTTTTTAATTTTTCAAAATTGTTTTTCTGTATGTCGGGTGATGAGTTTATCTGCATATATTCTTTATGTGTATTCACCTTTAAATTGAAATCACACCCACAATTGTCAGACTCTTTCTTATGCTGGAAACACGTTAGGTTATAGACGTATATAAATGAGGATGCAAAATCATGTGGTTTTCAACTTGTATTGCGAAGCTCTGTTGCAGTGGGCAGGGATCCAGGAATGGTGTTTGGTTGTTTTCTCAGAGTTAGATGGTTGCCATCTGGCATTGATAGTGAGATGGTGTTGTCATCAGTTTCTAGATGCAGGAAAGGAATGATCCTCATCTGTTTCCTGTGGATAAGCAAGAGGTTGATAATCTAGTAAAATCTTGTTACCTTAAAGAAAGCAGACGTGGAATTTGTTTACATAATGCTTGCCAGTTTCTACTTTTATGTTAATAATATAGCTTGCTAGTGAACTTTAGCTTTGAAGAATTTTAAAATGTATTTGATCATATTCTAATTGCATCTTATTAGAATACCCCAATAATATTCTAATTGAACCTATTATTCTAATAGAATCACTGTCTCCACCAGGCACACTCCATGGTCTTTACTTGTCTGCCTTTATGAAAAATCTTGCACAGGACAGGAGAGTGAAAAGCTTTTACAATGTCTTCCGATCCTGAATGACAGATTGTTTTGAAAAGCCAGAAAGAGGTTTTACAACCTGTTTGAGAAGGTCTCATTTTCCACTTGAATATTAAGAAAGTGACAGAAGTAAGAGTGTACACTAGCAACAAACATGGTTAAAAAACCACCTAATATAGAGTTACTTTATGGATAACTTGCTAAGGTTATATCTGGCTTTCAGGCTTGTTTGTCTTCTCTTTGTTACCCATAAATCTTTCAGCATTTAGCATAATCATTTATCACTTTTCCTGTTTCCAGTTTTTCACAAGTTGCTTTGTCTCTGCTCACCTCAAAGTGCAGGTCCTGTTTGGCTAAGGAAGTTCATGCTGCTGAAGCTTTTGCAAAAGGAAGAAATGGTGGGCCACCTCTTGAACTTTCCAAACAAAATACACTATTACAATCTGGCCCCTGTGAAACTCTCATTTTTTTTCTTGATCCTGGCTGATCCTAGCTACATGTAATATCTAGCAGTACCCTTCTAACATCTAATAATCCATTTTCTGGCCTATGCCATTGGAATCTTACAGTTATTGAAGAAATCCTGGTTGTCTTTTATTACACAAGACATAATTATTATTGTGTTTTCTGTCTTCTTTCATGTGCTTACTTTTTAATATTTTTTTGCTGCATGCAATAAGGTCTGTATCAATAAGAACCCCATAAAAGATTTTGGTCTTCAGAATTGCCTTTTTATATAAAAACAAGCAAAATGCAGAGGGAATTTTTTATTAAGTATTAGACATCTGGGTTGACTGCATTAATTTTAAATCATTCCTGTAATATTTCCTCTTTTCATTTGGTCCTTCAGATGCTCACATAATATGCAAATCATTTTAGAATGAACACAAAAGAAACATTAAATATATTAAAATCTGCATTTTAATAAAATTGTCAATGCATAATATATACCTTGCTTCTAAAGAAGAATGATAAAAAGTAATAAAAGGGTAATTTAGGCACAGAACTATTTAATATCTTTTTATATTTTACAATCCAGTGAAAAGTAAATGTAGAATAAAAGCTTGGGGCTCAGATTTGAAAGTGTTCCACTCAAATATTCTCTCCTTTTTTTTTTTTTTTTTTTTCCCTGAAAGGTTCTCGTTGGTCCCACCCTGTGTACCGTACTCTCACAGCGGTACAGTAAACTCACTCTTGAACTCTCAGCACGGAAAATGAAATGTTCCGATGCTTTCTGTTGCAGATGGAGTGGATGTGGAAGATGACCCCACTTGCTCCTGGCCAGCTTCCTCACCTTCGAGCAAGGACCAGACTTCCCCCAGCCACGGAGAAGGTTGCGATTTTGGAGAGGAAGAAGGTGGCCCTGGACTCCCTTATCCATGCCAGTTCTGTGACAAGTCGTTCAGCCGTCTCAGCTACCTAAAGCACCATGAGCAGAGTCACAGTGACAAGCTGCCTTTCAAATGCACTTACTGCAGTAGGCTGTTCAAACACAAGCGGAGCCGAGATCGCCACATCAAGCTCCACACCGGAGACAAGAAGTACCACTGCAGCGAATGCGATGCCGCGTTCTCCAGAAGTGATCACCTGAAGATACACTTGAAGACTCACACGTCCAACAAGCCATATAAATGTGCCATTTGTCGCCGTGGGTTCCTGTCCTCGAGCTCCTTACACGGACACATGCAGGTTCACGAAAGGAACAAGGACGGCCCCCAGGGCGGCTCCAGGATGGAAGACTGGAAGATGAAGGACACTCAGAAGTGCAGTCAGTGCGAGGAAGGCTTTGACTTCCCGGAGGACCTCCAGAAGCACATCGCAGAGTGCCACCCCGAGTGCTCCCCCAACGAGGACCGGGCGGCCCTCCAGTGCGTCTACTGCCACGAGCTCTTTGTGGAGGAGGCCTCCCTGATGAACCACATGGAGCAGATGCACGGCGGGGAGAAGAAGAACTCCTGCAGCATCTGCTCCGAGAGCTTCCACACCGTCGAGGAACTGTACAGCCACATGGACGGTCACCAGCAACCAGAGTCCTGCAACCCCAGCAACAGCCCTTCCCTGGTCACGGTGGGCTACACCTCCGTGTCCAGCACGACTCCGGACTCCAACCTCTCAGTGGACAGCTCGACCATGGTGGAGGCCGCCCCGCCCATCCCCAAGAGTCGAGGGAGGAAGCGGGCCTCTCAGCAAACCCCGGACATGACCGTCCCCTCCAGTAAACAGGCAAAAGTCACCTACAGCTGTATTTACTGCAACAAGCAGTTGTTTTCGAGTCTGGCGGTTCTGCAGATTCACCTGAAGACTATGCATTTAGATAAGCCAGAGCAGGCCCACATTTGTCAGTATTGCTTGGAGGTGTTGCCCTCCCTCTATAACCTCAATGAACATCTTAAGCAAGTGCACGAAGCTCAGGACCCAGGTCTGATCGTGTCTGCCATGCCCGCCATAGTCTACCAGTGCAACTTCTGCTCCGAAGTTGTCAACGACCTCAACACCCTTCAGGAACACATCCGATGTTCTCACGGATTCGCCAACCCTGCGGCTAAGGACAGCAATGCTTTTTTCTGTCCCCATTGCTACATGGGGTTCCTCACTGACTCTTCCCTCGAAGAGCATATAAGGCAGGTCCACTGCGACCTCAGTGGCTCCCGATTTGGGTCTCCAGTGCTCGGGACTCCAAAAGAACCAGTCGTAGAAGTCTATTCTTGTTCCTATTGTACAAATTCTCCAATATTCAACAGCGTTCTTAAACTGAACAAGCACATCAAAGAGAATCATAAAAACATTCCCTTGGCCCTGAATTATATTCACAACGGGAAGAAATCCAGGGCCTTGAGCCCCCTCTCTCCTGTGGCCATAGAGCAGACATCTCTTAAGATGATGCAGGCGGTCGGAGGTGCGCCCGCGCGGCCGGCGGGAGAGTATATCTGTAATCAGTGTGGTGCTAAGTACACGTCCCTGGACGGCTTTCAGACTCACCTGAAAACTCATCTCGACACCGTGCTTCCGAAACTGACCTGTCCTCAGTGCAACAAGGAGTTCCCCAACCAAGAATCCCTGCTGAAGCACGTCACCATTCATTTTATGATCACCTCCACGTACTACATCTGCGAGAGTTGCGACAAGCAGTTCACGTCGGTGGACGACCTTCAGAAACACCTGCTGGACATGCACACCTTCGTCTTCTTCCGCTGCACCCTCTGTCAAGAAGTTTTCGACTCGAAGGTCTCCATTCAGCTCCACTTGGCCGTGAAGCACAGTAACGAGAAGAAAGTCTACCGCTGCACGTCCTGCAACTGGGACTTCCGCAACGAGACAGACCTGCAGCTGCACGTGAAGCACAACCACCTGGAGAACCAGGGCAAGGTGCACAAGTGCATCTTCTGCGGCGAGTCCTTCGGCACCGAGGTGGAGCTGCAGTGCCACATCACCACCCACAGCAAGAAGTACAACTGCAAGTTCTGCAGCAAAGCCTTCCACGCCATCATCCTGCTGGAGAAGCACCTGCGGGAGAAGCACTGCGTGTTCGACGCCAAGACGCCCAACTGCGGCGCCAACGGGGCCTCGGAGCAGGTACAGAAGGAGGAGGTGGAGCTGCAGACCCTGCTGACCAACAGCCAGGAGTCCCACAACAGTCACGACGGGAGCGAGGAGGACGTGGACACCTCGGAGCCCATGTACGGCTGCGACATCTGCGGGGCGGCCTACACCATGGAGACCCTGCTGCAGAACCACCAGCTGCGGGACCACAACATCCGGCCCGGGGAGAGCGCCATCGTGAAGAAGAAAGCCGAGCTCATCAAAGGCAACTACAAGTGCAACGTGTGCTCTCGAACCTTCTTCTCGGAAAACGGCCTCCGGGAACACATGCAGACACACCTGGGCCCCGTCAAACACTACATGTGCCCCATCTGTGGGGAGCGCTTCCCCTCCCTCTTGACTCTGACGGAACACAAAGTCACGCACAGTAAGAGCCTCGATACCGGAAACTGCCGCATCTGCAAGATGCCGCTCCAGAGCGAAGAGGAGTTTCTAGAGCATTGCCAAATGCACCCCGACCTGAGGAATTCCCTGACGGGATTTCGCTGTGTGGTGTGCATGCAGACGGTGACCTCCACCTTAGAACTCAAAATCCACGGGACGTTCCACATGCAAAAGACGGGCAACGGGTCTGCGGTCCAGACCACGGGGCGTGGCCAGCATGTCCCCAAACTGTACAAGTGCGCGTCCTGCCTCAAGGAATTCCGTTCCAAGCAAGACCTGGTGAAACTTGACATCAACGGCCTGCCATATGGTCTGTGTGCCGGCTGCGTGAATCTCAGTAAGAGCGGCAGCCCGGGCGTCAGCAACCCTCCCGGCACGAGTCGACCAGGCCTGGGCCAGAATGAGAACCTGAGTGCCATGGAGGGTAAGGGCAAGGCCGGGGCGCTGAAGACGCGCTGTTCCAGCTGCAACGTTAAGTTTGAGTCTGAAAATGAACTCCAGAACCACATCCAAACGGTCCACCGAGAGCTGGTGCCAGACGGCAACAGCACACAGTTGAAAACGCCGCAAGTATCGCCCATGCCCAGAATCAGCCCCTCCCAGTCGGATGAGGTAAACTCGCCTTTTTAATGTTTGTTCTTTAACCTCCTCGAGAATCCGTCTCCACTTTACGTTTACACTTTGCTCAGCTTTATTTATTGTCAGGTGCCGAGAGATGCTTGGATCAAAATGCAGTGGTGCTTTTCCCCCATAGCCATTAGCTAGCAATTAACTTGCTTCTCGATAAGCAACATTTTGGCTTGAATGGTGCAAAATCGGACTAATTCCAGACTCCCTAGGATATTGTCTTCTCTATGACTGAAGAGACCTGCACTCATGCCAACACTACCTGAGATCTGGAATCTCAGCGTAGCTTCACTGCGAGTTGAAATCCCCAGCTATGACTTGTGTGTATGGCAGAGAGATAATGACATAAAAGTAAGATGCTAGGAGCCAACACTCTGGCTTAGAGTCAATTAAAAAGAATATATATATTTGTGGATAACAAATTGGGTAGGGGTGGCTTTTTAATACCGTGTTGTCAACACTCACTGTTTCTCTTTGTCTTCTGGGTAGTGAGGAAGATGTTTCCAACAACAGGGGTTTTTTTTTGTTTTTTTTTTTAAGGAATTCCTTTATTTTTATTATTTATTTATTTATTATTTTTATTTTTAGCTGTGTTGGGTCTTCGTTTCTGTGTGAGGGCTTTCTCCAGTTGCAGCAAGCGGGGGCCACTCTTCATCGCGGTGCGCAGGCCTCTCATTATCGCCGCCTCTCTTGTTGCGGAGCACAGGCTCCAGACGTGCAGGCTCAGTAGTTGTGGCTCACGGGCCCAGTTGCTCCGCGGCATGTGGGATCTTCCCAGACCGGGGCTCGAACCTGTGTCCCCTGCATTGGCAGACAGATATTCAACCACTGCGCCACCAGGGAAGCCCCACAACAGGATATTTTTTAAAGCCCCTACATTTATTAAGCACCACGCGGTCAACATTCATTTTAAAGGCACTCTCCCCAAGTCTTCGCGCTCTGGGTTTGGGTTCAAAGTGAATGTGTTTTGTTTTTGTTTTTGTAGTTGAAGAGTCGTTTCATGTCTTTTTTCCCATAATGAGTCTGAAAAACAAGTTCATTTACAGTGAAATAGTTTTGTAAGTCATCATTCCTTGAAGCTGAGCAGAGGATGGCTCATTTTATTATCATTTCTTTATGCTTTATCACCTGGTTTCTAATAGCTCTCTCCCCTTCCCTACCTGCCCCTATCTGGAGATCCATCCAAATGAAAACCCCAGGGAGACCTATCTCCCTTCAGTCTGGGGTCACTGCCTTTTCCTTATCTTTCCTCTGCACTCACACCCTCTCCAAGGTCCCCCTGCATCTCCCTGCAGATAGCCATCACTCAGCTGGTAGGGGAAAGCTGAGAAGACGAACGCAGAGCCCATCCTCCTGAAATGTGCATCTGTGTGACAGGCAAACTCCCAAACTTTGAAGCTGCCTTCCCTCTCTCCTCCTCAAGTAAATCGGCACCTTTCTCTCATCTAAATAAACGAAATCCTTTCAAACTGGAAGAACGTTGTTTTGATAATGGCTCATGACTCATGTGTTGGATCAAATCATTTCTTTTGAAACAAATATTTCTAGTTGTAATCATATGAAATGAATTACTTTTTCCAACTTTTTATCTCAAAAATGTTTAAACTTATAGAAAAGTTAAAGGAATAACACAGTGAACATATGTATGTGTCCGTGTGTCCATGTCACAAGTTTATCAGATATAAACATTTTGTTACATTTTTCTCTCTCTTTGCAACCTTTTTAATTAACCTGAGCTACATGAAAGTAAGTTGTAGATAACATATCTCCTAAGAAAAAGGGCATTTTCCTATTTAACCACAATATCATTAGCTCAGGCAATTATTGAAATCAGCTAAAGAAATTAAATAAATCCATACTATCATCTATAAGTCTATATTCAGATTTCCCCAAATCTCCCCCAAATGTTTTATTTTTAAATGCTTTTGAACAAGAATTCTTAGAAAGTTTATGCAGAAAATTATTCCTCTCTTTTGTCTTGTTATGCTTAACATATATAGAAGAGTTTTTATATTCAGGTTTAATTTAAATAGTATATAAAAGGTGTTTAAAATGAATCTCTGTGTGTGTGTGTGTGTGTGTGACTGTCGTGTTATGTGTGCATTTAAAACCAAGCAAAATCTAGCTTTTGTGTCTTAGTAGATTGTTTATGGAGAGGCAAATGCCTGTTTCTTCTTATCTGTTCATGGTTTAGATTTTCTGATATTTCTAAATTGCTCTATATTATACCACTTGAGGTGAAATATTTTAAAAATGAAGGAGGACATATGAATAGTCTTTATCTGTTAATTTGGTTAGAGTTGATTAGGAAAATTTATCTTTAAGGGATGGTCAAGTCTTCAATTATACCTAAAATCTTAATGATAATTTATAAAGCTTAACTATATGCTTCACTTACATAAAATAATATATAAAGTACTTTAAAGTACTTTTTAATTTTAATTCTTACAATAGTGTTTTTTAAGCACCTGCTACTGAAGGTTAAAAATGACTCCATGCAAAAGAGTACCTCCTTATTAAATCTGATTAGTAACTTGTAGCAGTGTCCTTAATTGACCAGATATTAAGATTCAGTTGTACATTTTTTCTTTGTGCCTTAACAGTACACTAATCTATTCAACATTTTCACCATTGTTACTATTTTTTCTTTATTATACTATTTGTCATAAAATTTTATGTGCCCACTTCCTTTCTGATACTCTCTACCATAAAAAATGTAAAGTAGACCATACTATTTGGACTTGACATAGAAAATTATCTAAACATATGTAAAGTTTTACAAAAAGGAGCCTAAAAAGAATGCATCAGCAAGAAAAAGACATATAATAAATATTAATTTGTTCCCATTATTTGTTAGCCAAGTTAAGCTTCTATGACCTTTCATTGTGAGTATTATGTAACTTTTTCACCAGTGGAAGTAAAGGCAAAGTTATTACATGAGGCTTTGCCAAAAGACAGGCATGCCATGTGGGACTAAACTTTATCACAAAAAGAAGTATCACATGTATGTCCATTGACTTAGATGTCCTAGGTAGGAACTGAAGGACTTAGCAATGTAGGTGGTATTTTCACCTCTTCTTCTTGCTGAGGATTGAGGCTTCAGAATAGAAAAGAAGAGAATAAAACCTGAGTACCTAGATGTTGTCAAGAACCAGATTAGATTTTTCTGGGCTATGACTTACAGTCACATAAGGGTATTGATAGATGCTGGAATGCATCTTTCAAAGACTGAAAAGAATGTTACTTGGTCGAGACTAGAGTACCTATTTAAAAGGGATTTAGATATAATCTAGGGAAGGATAAGTACTATATAAACCCATATAATCCAAGAAATAGATGAAAGCCTAGGCATGTGACAATTAAAGAAGAATAATATTAGGTAGCTGTCATATGATGGAGAAATTTGGAATTGAAGACAGAAGATCTGAATTTGAACTTCCATTTCTTCTGCATGCTGATTTCTGAATTTGTGAAAAATGTTCTCTTTGTACCAAAATTCTATAATTATTAGTCTAAATTTGCCATGGAGACTTTGTTTTGAATAAAATATTTGGGGGAACCTAATCATTTCTATTTCCTCCTCAAAGGTTGACTATGATATAAATTTGTACCTGCAGTGATTCCATAAATGGTAGAGAGAATTTGAGAGAGAAAGAACACTGGACATCTAGCTTTTTCCACACGTGAAACACCTCGCAGACTTACTGACATTTACTATGTGTTGAATAAATGTTAGTTCTTCTTTTGGAGTTCGTTGACACTGGCTTGGCTCCCTGGTCAGGTGCTGCCCTATACGGACCTCAAAATGTTGTCTCATGATGATATTGGAAGCATGTGTCCATCTGCCATGGTTTCCTTAAGATCCTTCATATCCAGATTTCTCTGAGGGATGATATATTCACATTTCAATTCACATCATCTCCACAATTCTGTTGAAATTGCTCTTGCAAGGGTTACAAATTATCTCCATGTTTCTAGATGCCTGTACGGTGCCACAGAATCAAAGCTAGAAGGGACAGTGGAGATCGTCTGATTAAGCTGCCTTATTTTACAGACAACAAAACAGACCCACATAAATTGAGATCGGTCTAAGGTCACAGTTAATAAGTGGTAGACAAGAGACTCCGAGAATCCAGGTCTCCCAACTCCAGACTCAAGACTCTCTTTTCGTAATTCCACTGGCACTTTCCTCTAGCTGCAATCTCATCCTTGTCCTTTTCACAAAATCCTCTCGGTGTTGCAGTCTTATTTTATCTTGTCATTCACTTCCTCCACCCTCCTCAAGGGATCTTCTGCTTCTATTGCTGCACCTCAACTGACTGTTCTAAGGTCTCTACCGACCTAGTGGACTGACATAATGCTTTTGGTTTTTTTTAAAGAGAATTTATCGTAGTTTACCTGCTTCTGTACTTATCACTGTTGGCCATTCCCTCCTAATTGAACCTCTGTCTTCCTTCCTGTTTCCCTTCGTTCCTCTTTGAATGTTCCGTAGCCCTCTCTGTCCTCTCCCTGCTTCTGCAAGATAGTGTCCCCATTGCTACTGTCACTCTACTGACCTCCCCGCTTCACGTGGCCTCATCCACTCCCAGGGTTTCAACCACCACCTTTTACCGATGACTCTCCAAATGGTGTTTCCAAAAGACGGGAGGGAACTTATGGGGGCTGATGGTAATATTCTGTATCTTGATTGTGCTGGTGGTTACAAGACTGTATGCATTTACTAATACTCACCAGATGTAAATTAGTGACTTTTTGCATGAGTTACACCTCAGTGAAGCTATTGCCAAAAAAAAAGGTGTCTTTGACTCAAACCCCTCCTCTGAAATTCAGACTCATACGCACAGCTGCCTGCTGGATATATATGCACTCACATGTTCCTGTGAACTTCGAACTCAGTGGGTCCAAAATAGAAATCATCCTTTCTCCAAACCTGCTTTTTTTCTCAAGTATTCTATTTCACTTGTGGATCCATTGATCTCCTTAGTCTTTTCTTTTTCTCCACATCCAGTTGGCCATCCAGCCATCTCGATTTCTACTCATGTATTTCTGAATCAATCCCCTCTTCTCCATCCTCTTACCACATTTTAAGTTCAATCTCTAAACTACTGAAGCAGCCTCGTAACTGTTCCCTCTGACTTTAGTGTTCATACTTTCAGATCCATCCCCACAGAGCTGCCAGAACAATCTGTCTGAAACACAAACCTGAATAACATGCCCCTCCCTATTTGGAGCATTTTAAGTGCTCTGCACCTCCATCCCTATAGGATGATGTCATAACCCTTTTATTGTGAAATATGAGACTCTGTAGGTCCCTGGTAAAATTTCTCCCTCTTTCCTTACCTTTCACCTTATTCTGTACTTGGAGGTGCTTTAATTAACCCGCACACAACATGCTGCCTCTGTATCTTGCTAAGGTTGTCCAGTTCCTTCTGCCCAAATAATCCCTCTCCTCCTGACTGCCCTCTGTCTTCCATGAGGCTGTCCATCTTTCCCTTTAATTGGAGATCAGCTACTCTAGAAGGCCTCCTCTGACCCCAGCTTATCACCACAAACATCTCCCTTCTCCTGGAATGCCCTGTCTATACAATATGTTACAAATTTCATATGAAAATTGTTACAGTGCTTTATAATTATCTATGTACATTTCTCTTTTCTTCCCCTGCATTCCTTGGGGCAAGAATTTACTCAATCTGATATTCCTAAGCCCTATGCTAACGCCAGGCCCATCGTAGGCAGGTGCCTCAGTGCTGTGTCTGGCTGGTGGCTCTCCCAGAGCCTTTCCCCATACAGGGCAGTAGCATGGCAGGACAGCTGGCCGCCTGGCTTTGTTTCATTCAAGAACCACCTGACACAGTGACTGGAACCTGAAGGTATTAAATAAATTTGTGTTGTTCTTCTGCGTGTGTTAACTGTAGGATTGCTGTTTATATTTTTACCACATTTGGACTCAAATCTTGTTTCATTGTTACTGAAGTGCTGTTCTAGATATTCAGAGCGTGTACGGGTCTGCTGATATTATCCCACTCCACTTCAACGTCTGCTTTCTCAAGGAAGTTGTAATTGTCCTGCCAAGGTTGCCAGTGGTCTCCAGGTTCATCTCCGTAGCACTCTGCAGGGTGGACAATTCTTGCCTTGCCGTGCCTCTCTCTGACTTCATGGCGTTCCCGCTCCTAGTTTTCTTCCTACTTCTGCCTTTGGAGATTTCTCGTCCTATGCCTGTCCTAAAAGTGTAGGAATTCTTTGATGCTCAACCTTGGTCCTCTTTTACTTCTCTGTCAACTCTCTCCATAGGCAACTCCTCTATTCATGTAGCTGCAACTATTTCTTTGCTAAGAATTCCCAAATTTATGTTTCTAGCCTAGATCTCCTCTTAGTTCCAGATTACTGTGTTCTACTGGCAGCTTGACTTTGCCATTTGTATCTCGTTTAGACTTCTGAAGTGTAACGTGTACCTACTAAAAGCTCTTGATTCTCTCTCCTGAAGCCTATCTTTTTCCTAACTTCCATCATTTTTGGTAAAGGGATCTACCCTACACCCAATTACCCGAGCAAGAAACCCGGGAATCACTCCTGATTCCTCCCTTTCCCTCTTTCCACACATCTAATCTATTAATAAGTTCTGTGGATTCCACCTCCAGTGAGTATCCCATCCACTTCTTTCCATCCCCAAAGCCATCATTGTGGTCCAGGCTACAGTCATTTCTGGCCTCCTGAGAGAGTCCTCTCCTTCATCTTCTGCCTGCTTCCCATCCATTCTTCATGCTGAAGTGGGAAGGAGGCCTGTGGACATGTCAATCTCATGATGTCACATAAAATTCTTCAGTGGCTTCCCATTTCCCTCAAATAAAATTCCAACCTCTCACCAGTTTGTGAGACCATGCATATCCTGGCCGGCCTGGCTGCCCTCACTTTGTCCCGGTTGGCTCTTCCTTGTGCGCTGCACCCAGCCTCCCAGCCTCCAGGGGGATGGGGTGGGGGGGGGGTTCTGCTTTGGAGTCTTCACATGTGCTCCTTCCTCACTTGGCCTGCACTTCTGAGCCAGCCTCTCTGCACCACCGGTTCTTTCTCGGCTGTCAGGTGGGCCTTCCCTGAAAATCTTATCAAAGTTGGTTTCCTTCTGAAGATTTTCTTTTAAAATAGTCGTTTTTGTTTACTTGTTTATTTCCTTCTTCCCCTTTCTCACCTATGAACATCCAACAGCTTAACATAAGAGCTTAATAAATATCAATTGAATAAATGAACATAGTGTAAGTACTTCAAAATGACAAAAGTAGTGTATACTCCATCTTTGGATGTATTTGCAGGTATATCTAGTAACTAATACACATAGATGTAGACAAGTTTACCCAAAAGTACTGAGATGCTTTAAAATTAGGTGTGATCTAAAAATATTAAATAAGCTAAAAGGCTTGAAAGTTCTAACAATTCAGAGATCATCTTCAGTGTGAAGGTCTGTTTTAAGTGTGTCTCAAAGTCAATATTCTTCTTTTATAGTTCTTACACTGAAAATAGAAACGTACATGTTGACATGCTTAAGCTCCAGAGTTCTTTTTTGTTTTGTATAATAAAAATTTCCGTATGAGGTTGAAAGAAAAATGTCAAAGTTTTTGTCTGTCAAATTGCTGGTATTAAGTTTTGCTAAGCAAAAGGAGCAAAAATAAATGAGTTACGTTTCCTCTAAATAAACAATAGCTTAAAATTAAGTAGAAAAATTACATGACCAAATAGATTTGTAAAATTCAAGATGTTCTTGGAATAGACTTAGTTGCTTTTCCAAGTTTAATCTGCTTTCAGATTTATTGTTGTTGTGCTCAGTATTTGTTTGGCATCTACAATGCACTAGAACAGGGGGTTAATGACCCCTGGCATAAGTATCGGGGTGTGGAACATGGAAGCAGCTGCCTCTCATCCACTATCTCTAGTCCCATGTTCACCAAGCGTTGATCATTGCATCACACATTGAATTTGCTACCACTACCATCCCTAGATTTTCTGTACTTACTTCCAGTTCTGGATTTTTTGCTGATGCTTTCCATATGCATACAGTGTCTTTTAGAACATATGGAATTCAGAAGTAAGAATGTTTTTGTATACCACCATGAATCTTGAATTGCTCATATTTGTCCATTGAGTACTAGGCCAAAGAGTTTGAAATCACCCTCTGTAGCGGTAGAATTCTGTTTAGCAGGAGCATTTTACATGTAGCTGAAATGATATCGAAGTCGAGGTTAGTGAATATCTACTTAAGGTACTTTTGAATAATGAAAGAAAATGGAAAGCTACATTCTGGATCTCTTATTACTGGTTGGCTCCCCTCTCTGTGTAATATAGATGCAGTTTTCTAGTAGATGTACTGTATGTTTCTAGAAATTTAACAGCCTAATTATGAGAACCTTGTAAAGACTTTTAAAAAAACTAAATAGCCAGTTCCTTATTTGTATATATTTTTTCACCTTTTAAATGTGCATGTTTTTAAGGGTTCTATTTTTAATATGTTTTTTTCTTCCCTTACCCTCATTTCCTATTACTGAATTATTATCCCATACAGATGAGTGAAATATCAAATTTCAACCTGTAACCTCTCGTTAAGCCCTGTCCTAGATTTTCAGTTAACTTGTTTGACATTACTGGTTGAACATTGTGCTAGCCATTTGATCAAATCAAATCATAATTTCTTTTTTTTCTCTCCAGTTTTTGTCTGTGTTCCATGATTCTCCTAATTATTCTTGTCTGAAACTTTGTATGTATCTCCTACATCTTGTTTGGTCTCCTAACCTTTTGAGTTGGTCACTCTCCAGGTGCTGTATTTTCTCTTCTGTTTGCATCTCCTGCGTTCTCTCTCCAGTGCAAGTCTTATCCTTGTAAACTAACTGATCTCTTTTACTCTCTTCCTATCATAATTCACAACAGATTTAAAAGTTTAGGATCTCACAAATCACGTTTTCTGACCACAATACATATACATTATAAATAAAAAAGTTATTTTTTAAAACCCCATAAATTTTATTTTATTTTTATAAATTCATTATTTATTTATTTGTTTGTTTGTTTGTTTGTTTTGTGGCTGCGGTGGGTCTTTGCTGTTGCGCATGGGCTTTCTCTAGTTGTGGCGAGCGGGGGCTACTCTTCGTTGCAATGCGTGGGCTTCTCATTGCAGTGGCTTCTCTTGTCATGGAGTGTGGGCTCTAGGCACGTGGGCTTCAGTAGTTGCGGCACATGGGCTCAGTAGTTGTGGCTCGCGGGCTTTAGAGCACAGGCTATGTAGTTGTGGCGCACAGGCTTAGTTGCTCTGCGGCATGTGGGATCTTTCTGGACCAGGGCTCAAACCCGTGTCCTCTGCATTGGCAGGCGGATCCTTAACCACTGCGCCACCAGGGAAGTTCCCAAAACCCCATACATTTCAAAATTAAACCACCCATGGAACAAAGAGGGCATGGAAATAGCAATTAAAAACACTTCAAACTGAAAGACAACTATATTTTAAAACTTGTGAGATATAAATTAAAGCAGTATTTAGAGGGAAAGTTATTAGAACATAAAAATACATATTAGAAAATTTTAAAAAGCTTAATATCAATGTGATAAAAATCAAACTTAAGACATTAGGAACAGAACAAGAAAACAAACCCATAAAAAATAGAAACGAAGGAAATAGTAAAGCTAAGAGCAAAAAGTAATGAAATGTAAAACAAACAACAAGGAGGCCAACAAAGTAAAACATTAATTTTTTGAAATGACTAACAAAGTTTACAAACTTCTGGTGAGATTAATCAGGGTAAAACAACAAGAAATAAACAATATGAATAATGAAGGGGGAGCCATAACTTCACATGTGCAGAAGTTAAAAAGGTAGTAGGGGAACCACTACACATATCAGAATGACTGAAATAAAAAAGAATACATAAATTCTTTTTTGCAAGAATGAAGAGCAATTGGAACTCTCTTACTTTACTGGTGAGAGTATAATTTTGTATACTGCTTTCAAAAACTGTTGGGCAGTATATACTAAAGTTGATTACTAGCCTACTCTACGACCCATCAAGTCTATTCCTAGGTTTATATCTAAGAGAAATGAATGCACATGTTTAACAAGTAATGAACAAGAATATTCATAGTAGCTTTTGCATATAAGCTTTAAGCGGGAGTCGAAGTGTCTGTCAAAATAGAATAAATGTATAAATACACTCATACAATGATTATGAATTTTATTTCATTCATATGATGGACTACTACACAAATAAAGAAGAATGAACTACCGCTATGTAACAACCTGGAATATTCATATACAAAATGATGAAAAAAAGGAACCACACACATCCTACTACACAATTCCATTCATATAAAATTTAAGAATGGGCAAAACTAATTTCTGATAATCGAAGTCAGAATAGTTACCTTTGGGATGGTATCAACTAGGAAAGGGTGGAAGGAAACATTCTAGAAATGTTCCATATCTAGATCTATGTGGTGGTTACACTGGTATTTGTAAAATTCCGTAAATCAGGCATATTCTTAAGGTTACAGCAGTTTACTATACATATGTTATTTCTCAATAAAAATTTTACAGAATGCACCAAAAACACACAAAATAAAGAAGAGTAAGATAATACTGTGAAGAACTTTATGCTAATAACTGGATAATTTTGATTATATGGGAACAGTCTTAGGATGATATGTTACCAAAGCTGGCTCAAGAAAAAGAGAGAGGAGTAGAATGATTCCATAAATATTAAAGAGTTAATAAATTGTTGAAAACCTTCCCACAAAGAAAATACCAGAACATACACATAATTCCAAAGCTGTGCCAGAAAGTATAAAAAGAGGGAACACTCCAGTTCATTTAATGAATCTAGTATAACCTTGATGTCAAAACCAGACAAAAATGTAAAATGAAAATTTAGGCCAGTTTTACTCATGATTTTATATTTTAAACTTTTAAACAAAATGTAAACAAACTAAATTCACACTGGTAAAAAATGATTTTTATACTATAACCAAAATGATTTTATCACAAGAATACAAGGTGGGTTCAACCTCAGGAAATCAATTAATTAATTTTACCACATTAACAGTTTAAAGGAGATAAATTATATGTTAATCTCAAGAGTTGCAGAAAAAACTAAATTCAACATACTTTTGTGATCAAAAAGAACACTTAATTAGGGATAGGCAGTAATTTCCTTACCCTTATAAAGACTGTTTAAAATATCGGCTTCAGCAAGCATCATCATTAGTGGCGAAATTTTAATGCAATTATTATTTTATAATAAAATCACTAATAAGGCTTCCTGGGTGATTTAACCAACAATATAAGATAAAACAAAAATGAATTTACTAATAAAAAAACAGGTAACACTGAAATTGAAAAGAACCAAATTAAACTCATTTAGAGGTCATATGTTTGTTTGTAAAACAAAATCCAAAGAATCTAAAGACAAACTATTGTAATGAATAAAACTTTAGCAAAGTTGCTGGCTACCAAATCAAATCATACAAGTTAATTCGATTTTTATTCATCACCAAAAACGTTAGAAAATATGAATTTTAAAATAATTCCATTTATAATAAGCTCAAAAATAGGTACTTAGAAATAAATCTTATAAGGTGTGCAAGACTATGGAGAAAATGATAAAACATTATTAAAAGATATTGTTAAAGACCTAAATAAATGATCAGATTTAACTTGTTCAGGAATAGGAAGACTCAATACTGTTAAGCTCTCAATTATCCCTAATTTGATCTGTGGACTCACAGCTATTCTAGTGAAAATTTCTACAGGTTTTAAAGTGTACTTAAAAAAATTTTTTTTTTTTGGAACTTGACAAGCAGATTCAAAAATGTATACTGAAGAACAAAAGGTCAAGAATAGCAAAGATACTCTTGAAGAAAAAGAGCAGGTGGGGTAGGATTTGTCCTACTCTGTAGTCAATTTATAATAAATCTGCAGTAATTAGGATGACATGATATTTGTCCACAGAACAAAATAGAGATTCTCCGAAAGAGATATCAGACTGAATAGAGTAGAGCTGTCTTTGCACCTCAGTGGGGGAATGAATGGAGTATTCAACTTGTTAGCCATAGAGAAAAACAAAATAAAATTGAGCCCCTACTCACGTGTGTAAAAATGTGTGAAAGAACAAAACCATAAATCATAGAAAAAAATAGAATTTTTTATGACCTTAGATTAGGGAAAGATTTCTCAAATAAGACCCAGAGAGTATAAATCACAAGTAAAATGATTGATATGTTCATCTACATTAAAAATAGTAACTTCCATTTACCAAAAGTTACCATAAAGTGAGCAAAAATAAGAGCTCCAAGATAATAAAATATATTTATAACACATATAGTTGGAAAAAGTATTAGTTTCCTAAATAGATAAGAAATAGCCACAAATTAACAGGAGAACTCAAATCACCAAATAAGAAAATATGAAATTAACATGAACAGGCATTTCACAAAGAGGAAACATGAAGATCCAGTAAACATGTGAAAATGTTTAATCCTCATCAGTAATATGGGAAATGCAAATTCAGACAGAGAATAATAGATGGTTTGAGAAGACCACACAGGAAGCTAAGTTGGGCACACAGGTGTTTGTTTAATAGTTACTATTTATATATTACTTATGTTTACTGTTTGTAAGCATTTAATATTTAACTTAAAAAGCAAAATAATCAGAACCATAGTATGCAATCAGTATTACTTATCATAAATATAAGATAAATATAAAAGTAATACAATTAATAGAAAATAATGTTTTAAAAATTCTAGCTATACTCATACCTGCAAAGGTTTGTCAGTCTGAAACCTGTTCTTTCATTGTTACGAGTAAGTTTGTCAAGGTTTGTAGAGGTATTAAAGACATATTAGCATCTTAGTGAGACTTTTTTCTTTTGTGTAATTAGAAAGAGCCGTATCCATGCTTTATAGTTGAGGTGGTGCATATCTCACACTTTGGGGAACATTAATCTATAGCATTAACTTTTTATTCCTCGTCTGGTGCTTCAATTTAAGGTAAATTTATTCATTTCCTGCAATGTACAAGGCATTAGGCTATCAGGTTTGTAAAGAGGATGAGCATTATACGAATATGGTTATTTGAATACATGTCTCTCTTCCCAGTATAGCCCCCTGAGGGCTTATAGTTTACTAGGAAAAAATTAATGTATAGCAATAAATACAGTATAAAGTAGAATGGAATATGTGCCTTAATAGAAGTACTAGTGAAGTGCTACAGTAGTTCAGAGGAGATAGCAAATAACCAGGCAGGAGTTCGCTTTGCAGGTATCTGTGTAAAGAGGGAGCAAAGCGGAAAGAACTCCCAAGCAAAAGTCCGAAGGCAGCAGCGTGCCTGGCAGGCTTAGGAATAGCAAGGGGCTAAGCGTGGCTGCAGCACAGGGAGCCAGAGTGAGGGGTGCAGGCAGGGCTGCATGGTATCCTCCGTGTTTCTCAGGAGAGTTTCTTAACACGTCATAGGTTCTCAGTCAACACTTGTAAATAATTGAAAGCTGGTGATGAAAACAAATGGAAAAAGAAACAAAGAAGGAACCACACATAAATAGAACATAAGACTTCTCCTAAGTATGTAATAGACTATGCAATTCGTGTCGTAAAGAGATTGAGTGGCAGGTGAAATCCTATAAAAAAAATCCCCATGTCAAGGCAAAAGATTGATTTTGTTCAATTAAACATTATATTACATAAGCAAGCCTTCAACTGAGTCTGAACATGTTTTGTTATTCCGAGATTGCCCCTATGGGTATGGAGAGTTTACGCATAAGCCACATAACGTAGTAGAAGAAAATATTGTACTTAGAGAAAAACCGAGTTCAAATAACAGTTGACAGAACCATCTGTGTGATCTTAACTAGTCTTTCCTAAGCTTGAGTTCCTTCATTGCTAACATGGGCATAATCCATATTTTGCCTACTTTATAGTGTTATTGTAAAGAGCAGATCATATGTTTGTAAGAAAGTTCTTGGTAAACTGAAGCACCTGACAAATGTTGCATATGGTACATCATTTATATAATATCTGTGTATAAGTCAGCACATATCCCTATGTATGTATGTACACATTCATATAATTTATATCTAAAATGTGCTTCAGTTAATTTATTACTATAATCTAGAATAATTTTATCTAATACTAGAACTATGGATTATTTGGTAAAAATGCATTGAAATCAGTCATCATGTGTCTACAAAGTTGATTATATAGAAAAGCGTAATCAAATATTAAAACAAATATAGAAGCAATGAAATCCAAGGGACAAAGAGAATGTAAAAGCCACAAAGATAAAATATTATTCAGAGATAGCATCAGGCAACAATAAATATAAAAGGTAGAAAAACGTGTAAATAGATGAGAGTATAGGTGGAAAAAGGAATTATAGATAAGAAATCGAAAATGTCCAATAGTATTATTGGATTGAAACATATCATGGAGAGCAGGAGAGCAAAAAAAATCTTGGGGAAATAATATCTAAGAAAGTTAAAAATTGTAAATGAAAGGCATAGTAAGTGAATATCAAAATAAGACACTTTCTCCTAAGCTCAAGAAGCAAGTGAATAGTTTGAGAGGTGGTTAATTTTAAAGAACTATTATTTATTTGCCTAAAACTCACTAGCCATTTTCTTCATGGATCAAATATATTTACATTCTGGGGAAAGAAAAGTGGTGAAAGTTTTGCTTTTTTTTTTGTCCTTGGACAGGATTTATAATTTAGATGCATAACCTCTTGATTTATTTTTGTAACAGAGTACTATGTTTTAAAAATTACTAGTAAGTGATTGAGAGATATTTTGAAGCAAAGATATACCATGATTAGAAATCAAAGTGGCATTGATAAACCGAGCTTGACAAAGTCTGATGTTAACGTACTCCTCTTAAGATAAATCTAAGGATTATCTTGTGTATTTTATAAGTGTGGCTTACAGTAAGGAAGCAAAAATGAGCTTCCTGATTTCATAAGAGCTCATGATAAAGAAATGTCCAGAAATACAAATTTAATTATGAAAGCGACCACATGTTTAATAAAGATCATTTTTTAAGAAAAAGTAAGAGGAAGAACAGAAGAGTGGAAAGAGTTGGGGGGGGTAGAAGGAAGGGTGGGAGGGGAGGACTACATGACCAGATAAGATAGTTGAAAAACTGGCAGGAAGCCCTCTAAGTTTAATGTCTATACCCACTAGGACTGGAAAATTGAAATCGTTTTGGTGGAAGACAGATCCTTTTAGCACCATTAATTGGATCTGGATTGATATCATTTTGTTATACAAATTTAAACGATGCCAAAGCAGACATTCCCCAACTGCTGATATTAATTTGCATCTAGTTCATTCATTCATTCAACAGTTATTGAGTTTCAGACACGTGGCAAGCAGTGTGCAAAGACACTGAGTACACAATGACAAACATCATAGATATTGTTTCATGTTTCTCTTGGCAAAGAATTAAACCTTCTAAAAGGAGATATACCCTCATATAGTGAATCATGTACATATTAAGATGGTGAGGAGTTGACAGGATTGGAAAAATGGATATTCTCAAATGCCTTGTAAGGATAGTCACATTGAAATTACAAAATGTCTTTTAAAAGAATGACTGACTTATCACCTGGACTTTTAAAGAATATCGAGAAAATATTACAGTGCTTGCCTTGCACAGATTCTATATAAAATGTCTAATTTCATATTACCATCTTTTTCTTAATGTTTCCCCTCGTATTCTATACTGTAGAGTAATGTTCTCAAGGCCCTGTTGGGAAAGGGCCCCATATTTTCTTTTATATTTTGGGATATTTTTAATTTGAAAAATGTCTAGCTTTATAAGATATATTATCAATAATAATTATGCAGAGGTTTTTCAGGTCCACAGTTTAATTTTCTGGGATAATCTGAAGGAAGGCTGGGTCTTATCTGGTTGTACTATGCAGAATTTAGGTGTTTTTGGTGGCAGCAATCTGGTTCCCTCCAGTAAATTTCTCTGAAAACACTTACTCTTGAGTATACTTATAAAAAGCCCAAATCAGTTCTCTTCTGTGTGGTTCAGACACTCCTTCATAAATGCTCCATGTCAGGCAGTGTGCTTGGGTGATGGAGCTGTAGAGGGGAAATAAGGCATAGTTCCTTAAGTGACAGGAGACCTTAGAATGTAATGTGAATAGATGCTTTGAATATAATATAGTAAATTCCAAGCTAAAAGTAGGCACTGAGAAATGAGTACCCCCCAAAGAAGGCAGCAGGTAGTAGAAAGAACCAGCGATGGAGAGGTGGCTATGAAAGCCATTCTGCAGCACACGTCCAGGAGGAGACACAGTAAGCTTCAAGCAGGATAACGAGCCAGCGTGGCAGTAGTTACCAATTCCTTTTTGTAAATGTGCACACCCATCATATAAATGTGGGTGTATTCATGGTGACCCAGAGTTCTAGGCTTGCTAGAAATTTCTGTGAGTCACTTTCTGTGAGTCACAGACAAGGACACTTCATCTCTCTGGGGACCTCACTTTGATTGTCTGTGATGAGGAAATTGAGATATTCACTTGTCCCTCTCAATTCTCAAACTCCCCAATATTCTATATAAGCTTGTGCTAGTACCTTTGAAAATATGAAGAATATGGTGGCATTTTATTCTATTTTTAAAAGATATTTTTGGAATGATGAATGAGGAGGGATTGAAGAAATCCAAATAATTTCAGTTAAATCAAGGGATTAAAAGAACCCCACCACCTATATATTTATATACATGGTAACTGCACAGTATGTTTTAGAATAGGTAAAGTCAAAGCAACAGACCTCTATCCTTAAAAACTTACTGTTGAAGAGTACAAGCAACAAGAATAAAAAAGTAAACACCCACGTTGTTGTGTGGGTGTTATTGCTAACAAGCTTTACGGAGCAGGTGGGATTTTAGAAGCAATCTGAAGGAGAAGAGAAGGGTGGTGTGACACGCTTCAGTAGGAAAGCGGTTCAAGTGGAAGGGATGGACGAGAGAAGGCAGAACCCGAAATGAAAATAGGGAGGAAGAGAGAAGCGAAAAAAAAACTGCTGGGAGTAGGAGGACAGGAGGTGGTATATCTCATTGGAATAAGAGTGATAAAGGACCAGGCGATTTGGGCAGATACAGGGTAACTGAAATGACCCAAATAAGAGGGAGGGTGTTCTGTAGACGAAACACACACTACCAGAATGTGCAGTATTCCTTTCACAGAAGAATAGCTACAAGGATAGATTAGGAATATAAACAAAAGGGAATCACTGTGACTCCACAGGAGCCTTCATCTAAAGAGAAGTGGAAGGAAGCAAAGATTTTTTTATTTTACAATGAACAGGTATGAGTCATTCACACATTAATTGATTGAGTGTAAATATTTACGTTATGTATTGCATAGATACAAATGGGTAAGACAGAGCCCTCTCCCTACCCTTACAGCCCTTTAGAGATAAATCAGTTTTATTGAAATAATTCTGATACAACATGTAATGAATTATAAGAGAATCAAGAGGAAACTTTTATGATTTAATATTAAATAAAACCTCTCTATGTCAACCTTTTGATATGTATGACGAGTCTCTAGTAAATGGTACTAGTACTTGTAAAGAGTTCACAAACCTGTCTACATTCTCAACTTGCTTTGAGGGCAGAAGTTATATACTTAAGAAAATATGTCTTAATGAATCCTAAAATATTTTTTTTCTTTCTCACAAAACTTTCATCTCCAGTAGCTGAATCAGGAGAAATCTGAGAACTGGAGATGAATAAGTGAGCCTAATAAAGCATCTCTCTCCAAGGGAAATTTGGGCTTAAATTCAGTTTGTTTGTTTTTTTTAAAATTAATTAATTAATTAATTAATTTTGGGCTGTGTTGGGTCTTTGTTTCTGTGCGAGGGCTTTCTCTAGTTGCGGCAAGCGGGGGCCACTCTTCATCGTGGTGCGCGGGCCTCTCACTATTGTGGCCTCTCTTGTCGCGGAGCACAGGCTCAGCAGTGTGGCTCACGGGCCTAGTTGCTCCGCGGCATGTGGGATCTTCCCAGACCAGGGCTCGAACCCGTGTCCCCTGCATTGGCAGGCAGATTCTCAACCACTGCGCCACCAGGGAAGCCCCTTAAATTCAGTTTTTAATGTTAGACATCAAGTTCAAGAACATAAAAAGGCAAATTTTGAGGGAAATAAATAAATGTGTTAGGAGACAATTCATTTTATTTAAAAAAAAATAAATTTATTTATTTATTTATTTTTCGCTGCCTTGGGTCTTCGTTGCTGCGTGCAGGCTTTCTCTAATTGCGGCGAGCGGGGGCTACTCTTCATTGCAGTGTGCCGGCTTCTCATTGCGGTGGCTTCTCTTGCTGTGGAGCACGGACTCCAGGCGTGTGGGCTTCAGTAGTTGGCAGCACGTGGGCTCAGTAGTGGTGGCTCGCAGGCTGTAGAGCGCAGGCTCAGTAGTTGTGATGCACGGGCTTAGTTGCTCCGCGGCATGTGGGATCTTCTCGGACCAGGGCTCGAACCCGTGCCCCCTGCATTGGCAGGCGGATTCTTAACCACTGCGCCACCAGGGAAGTCCGACAATTCATTTTAAACTTAAAAAAATAAAATAATTCTCCCTGAACTTCAAGGTAATAAATTCCTTCCATGAAATTTGTCTGGTATAACTCATGGAAATTACTCCATCTTTGACATGGGTTTTGTTTTTTAATGAATACCAGTTGGATTTTCTTTTTTTTTTGCGGATTCAATTATTTCCTGTTTTTTGACTATTGATGATACCTTTGAAATAAACTAATGCCGTTTTATCTAATATTCAAAGAGAACCCAAGAGAAGCTGAAAAATGGTTCAACTTTTTTTACCCCTTGATTTCAAAGTTACTAGTAGCTTAAATTTATATCTTCATGGAGTTTTGGATTTTATTTGTAAAGATAAATATTTTTTCCTTTCTTATACCACATGCACCTGTGCAAAATTTGTCTATAATTAAAAGAAAAAATGCATTTTAATGAATCATTTAAAGCAAAAATCCTTTTCCAGATTCTTTCTGACTAGATTGTTGTCTCTCTCTTTTTCCTGTCCAGAGCAATCTTCTTTAGCCCTTCTTCTGTTCTGAATTACCTTCCTCATTCCACCAAATTCCCCCACCAGACTGTGAGCAACTTGCCTGGCATGTACTAGACATTTTGTATCTGGGTTTTGAACTCAAGGAAATTATTTCCATTTTAGACCTCAGATCAAGTCTTTTCTCTCCCAGGGAGCTTTTCCTGATTCTTGTAGACCATATTAACCCATGCCTATCTGGTATGTTTTCACTGTCTTCTCTTTGCCAACATTGACTGGTACTTGGTTTGCCATTTAATGCTTTGCCATGTTAGGTGGGCAAAATATTGAATACTTATAACAGTTTAATCTTTGTGTGTGTTCTCTCCTCCTTGTAATACCTCTTGGTTATTGAACTTTTAGTACATGCCAGGCATTGTGTAAAGTGTTATATAGTGCTTAATGTCTAGACATTAACTACATCTGTAAGACAATAATGTCTTCCTTTTAACCGCCATGAAAACACACAATAGAAAGTTGATACTGGTGTTTTTTTAATGAATTATTTGGGTGAGCTTTTCATCATTAGTAGCTTTCATTTAATTTCACCCATTTTTTTTCCCCTCTCTGTTCAGTGACTTATTTTCACACAAATTCAGAATTGGAAAATGACCAAACCAAATTACTAAAATGTCTGAAGTATTGAGTATTTGTGGAAAGCTGTAGGTTCATTATTTTCATTCACATATGATATCCATTTGCTTGCCAACAAAATACTGCCAAGTAAAGGTGCCACTGATCTTAAATATATGTCTCATGTGTAATTAATATATTTGTTCTTGAAATGGTAATGGATATTGCTATAGTCCTTGAAAACAGCTTTTTTTCCAAGTGAGGTTGAACCTTTTTTCACATGTTCTACCCTCCTCTTCCTTCCCACCCCACAACCCTGTCACCAACTTGTGACATTCTTTATGCAATTAATTTTTAAAGCTTTATTTAATAAACATTTGTTTGGCCCTTGCTAATTTCCATACAATCTAAATTACTGGATTCTAGTTTAGGGAAATTTTAATATGGTTTTAAAGTCCACATACAACAGTGAGAAATAATCTCTGACAAGCAACTTTGTTGTGCCATACAGCTCATCGGGTATTTCATTCCATCCCCCTAATAACCTGTCAAGTAAAGAGTAATAAAGGTAGTTACTATTTAATGCAGACATGCTACATGGTAGGCATGGTACTAAGCTAAGCACTTTTATATAGTTCTTACTTGCTTCTCACATCAACTATAAATGTAAGTTTTATTATTTTTAATTCACAGGGAGGGAAACTAAGACTCAGGGTCATTAAATGATTTGTCACACAGCTAAATGATGAAGCCACTGCATAGTAACTAATTGCAGAAAGAGAATCCTAAAGTTGCTTTCCTACTAAGACTGGTGATTATATTTGGAATGGGTATTTTATAGCATCATTGTGCACATCTTAATTTCAGGGGGTCCCGATTGAGTCTGAGACTAATTCTTCCTTGATAGCCACTGCCAAAGTTTTGGATTGGTGATATAGAGAGGCCTGAGGGCTGTGGGATGTCCTTGAAAACTGGCTCTGTAACTTCATGCTTTGATGCTCCAAACATATACCAATGATAGACAAAATAGAAAGTTAGAAAACCAAATGGATTTAGTCAGCCTCAAAACAGTTGTCCATCTTTGAGATCTGAGAACCAAATTTAAAAACCAAGTGGTTATCAGGGTTGAAGCCAGGGGTCTCCTGGACTCTATTCCAGAAATAAGAAGTGGTAACTAGAGTTCTCATTACCTATGGGACAAAGCCAGACCCGCTGCTTAAAGCAGGGCCTGGGGAGAAACTTCATTGCTCATGACAGGAAACTAGAATAAAGGTTCTGTTGCTGAGCAATACATGGATCTAGGGCCTGTGAGCTGTACAGTTAAAGGGGTAGGAAGAGAGATACAGTTTGTGACTTAAAACTGAATTAGCCATATGCTGGCCCTGTGATTCAGCTCACAGTGTCTCTGACATCCCTGTAGCACAGCAGATACACAGGAAGTGCCCCTGTGTGACCTAGCCTGGTCTGGTAGCCTGGATGGCCTAGTAGAAGCAATGGCAAAAGTACTGGAAAGGGAGGAATGAGTACATAGAATAAAAACCTTTCGCTAAAAATGGGCTTCAAACCAAGATTCCAAAATATGTGAACGATTCATTAGATTCATGTAGTAAAGCAGACAAATAAAACCCAACCGCTATGAGACCAAGATTCTACTCTAGAAGAAATTAATTATATGGAGCAGTCTGACAAAGACTTTGAAATAAGTATGTTTAGAAGCTTAGAAAGATAAATGAAAGTATGATTTTTACTAAAAAGAGTGACAAATTTTGGAGCAAATCCAAGTAGAAATTTTTTTTAAAAGAGCACTTGTATTTAAAATTAGAAACGTTAGAAATGACGAATAGTCATTGAAATAAAAGCTTTAGTAGATAGGATAAACTCTAGACTGAACATCAGTGAAGAGAGAACCAATGGTTTGTAAAAGTACAGAGAAAATCACCTAGACCAGAACACAGAGGACAAGCCGATTTTTAAAACATGAATGAAAAAATGGTTAAGATACACGGAGGATAGATTGGGAGGCTCCAGTCTGTGTCTAACAGGAGCTCCAGTGGCAGTGAATGGAAAGTGTGTGAGAGAGACCTAAAAACTGAAGAAAAGGTCACTGAAAGATTTCAGGATTGGAGACATACCTGAACCCTCAGATTGAAATTGTTCCGTAAGTATTGAGCAGGACAAATAAACATAAATATACAGTTGAAAATATGACAATAAAACTTCAAGACGCTGAGAGCAAAAGAAAATCTTGAAGCAACTGGGGGACTTTGGGGAACCAGTTCTGCCCGGTGGATCTTGGTCAAGGGTCTGGGACTGGGAGCCTACGGTGAAAGTGGCTAGAAACTGTTCCTTCAGTGTCATCAGCTAGTCTCATACCATCCCTGGCATTGTCAAGGACCAAAGCAGTAAACAATTCTAAGGAGAGCCTTCTTTCAAAATGCACCTAAAATGCAATTGTAAATTTGCCTGCGAACGATCATAGTTTAAACTGTGTTAAAACCCAGTGGGTGGGACTTCTCTGGTGGTGCAGTGGTTGAGAGTCTGCCTGCCAGTGCAGGGGACGCGGGTTCGAGCCCTGGTCCGGGAAGATCCCACATGCCGCGGAGCAGCTAAGCCCGTGCGCCACGACTACTGAGCCTGCGCTCTAGAGGCCATGCGCAGCAACTACTGAGCCCGTGCGCCACAACTACTGAAGCCCGCGCGCCTAGAGCCCATGCTCCGCAACAAGAGAAGCCACCGCAATGAGCAGCCCGCGCACCGCAATGAGGAGTGGCCCCCGCTTGCCGCAACTAGAGAAAGCCCGCGCAGAGCAACGAAGACCCAATGCAGCCAAAAAAAAAAAAAAAAAAACCCAGTGGGTGGGAGACAGGGTAGAATATTGGCCTTACTTATGGTATTCACAACCTTCATGACTTGGGACAAGTCATTTAATTAATCTGTAAATGAGGATAATCCTCTTTTATCTATTCTCACAGTTTTGTTGCAAGTGAGTTTCACCCATATGAGTTTTTATAGACTGTAAAGCATGATGCAATTGTAAGGAATTGTTATTACTTTACTACAGAAATGGATGTCAGCAATGATTCCTGCCCTCTTAGGGTTTATACATTAGATTCGTAAAAAACAAACATCAGAAGAATCCCTCCAAACAATACAAAAATGTTTGCAAAGGTATTTATAACAACTAAGCACAAATTATTTTTGGTGTACACCAAGTGTGGGAATGTAAAATGAACAGGGGGATGGGATTTAATGTTGACAAAACTACATATTATGAATTACCCTATTCATTTATTCCCACTTGTTTGTTACTACGTAAATGTTCAAGCATGCACCTAGATTTAATAATTGTTAACATTTAGCCGTATTTGCTTTATCTGTGTATGACTATATATGTTCTTCTTTTCTGGATCTTTTGAAAGTAAATTGCAAACATCATGCCACTTCACATCTAAATATTCGGTATGCATCTCCTAACAGAAAGGACATTTACTCACATAATCATAATACCATTATCACATCTGAGAAAGTTAACAGTAGTAATCCCTCAATATTGTCTAATAATCAGCTGATGTTCAGATTTCCCCAATTTCCTCAAAAACCTTATTATAGCTGTTTTCTCCCCAGTTCAGAAACCACACATTGTATTTACCTCACACTACATTAAATAGTTGTCTTTTTTCTGTCTTTCATTTGAGAACAATCTCTCCAGTTATTTTCCCCCTTAAACGTTAACTTTTTGAAGATAACAGGCCAAGAATATTCTTGATTTGTTTTGAAGATTATTCTGGATTTGTGTAATGTTTTTTCCTCAAAGAAACACTTGTTCCTCTATCCTTGCATTTCCCAAAAATTAGAATGCTTCATCTAAAGGCTTAATTAGACTCAGGTATACATTTTAGATAAGAATACTTTATTATGATGTATTATACTTCATACTGCATCACACTGAGAGACACATAATGTCCATTATTAGTAATGGTAAGCTAAATAGTCTGGTTACAGTGATTGCCACCAGATAAGTCTCTGGAAAGGTACATCTTTCTCTTTGCTGTTATCAAAGGATGAAAATTGTGTCTCTGAGACTAACGTTTCTCCTAATAGTTTTAGCATCCATTAATGATTATCCTGGACCATTTTATTGGCATTGCAAAATGGTGAATTTCTAATTTTGTCATCCCTTACTGTCAGCCTTCGGTAAAAAAGAGCTTTCCCTCATCAAAAAGGCATGAACTACACTACCTTCTGAAAAATCATGATGCTTCTGTGCCTTTAATTACCAATTTTCAGGACAACAGGTTCATGTAATAGTCACTTTGATGGTGGCAACTGAAATTTTTTTCCTTTTCTGTTTTTGAGGATTACTATGGACTCATTGATTTTCTTTTTTTACACTCAGTGTTTTGTTTTTTTTAAAAAAATCAAAGTAATTACAACTACAAAGTATATATATTTTTTTAATTCGATGAGGCTAAATGTGAAGCCTAAGTCCTAATGGAATATAGATTGAATGGGGAGGGAGGTTAATCAGAATAATGTGGTTTTTTAAAGTATACATTATTAGAGATCCTAATCATTTTTTTTTTAATTTATGAGATGATCTTTTCTGAAAGTCTCTGAGTACCTTAACCAGAGTATCACTGAAAACAAGAGTGTCAAAAAGGCACATTTAAATTGTTCTCAAAATCAATCAAAAATAATGAGGTGCTGGGAAAAAGTTGTATCCTTGATAATTACATCTATCAGTATCAGAAAACAAAAGAGAACAATCAGGAAATGACAACCCCACTCCCAAGTAGCACATTAAAAAAGGCTAATGAAAAAAAGTCTCTTTTAAAAATTGTACTAAATTAACATTTCAAGTAAATTGACAACTTAAGCGTTGATAAAGGCCAATCTGGGGCCCAAACAATGGAAGTTCTGTTTCTACTTTTATCTGCTTTTAAAAGAAATGATCTCAGTTGACTTTTTTTTTGTTGTTGTCTTCTGTATAGATGGAAGCAGCTGTTCTAAGGGAGGTGACAGTCCTGTACTCTGCACAGGTCAGGGCACCCCTGGAGTATTATGCTTAATTTGGGGTTCTGTTGGTTAAAAGATTGACTTGGAAGAAAGTAACAGGGATAGTGAAAGTTGCTCAAAGCATTTCTTACACCATAACTCTATTTTCAGTCTGAAAAGGGGTTCACGTCACTGTCATTTTAGGCAAGAAGTTCAGCCTGTTCTTTATAGCTGCAGAGCCTAGCATTAGGACCAATGGGTGAAAAGTCGATTTGGGCCTAGAATGAGGAAGAATTCCTTCATAACCTCAGCTGTACAGAGCTGGAATGGCCTTACCTCCAAGGGAATGAGCCCCGCAAGGCCAACACTTTCAGAGGTTATAACCACTTTACTTAAAGATGGTGTATGGGAGAGAAGCGGGCAGGCAGGGGTCTTTCAAATATTTTGTGAAGAGTCTATAATTACAATAAGGAATGTTTTAAAGGTCATTTAAAATTTTTTTTTTTTTTAAATTGAGGGTAAAAATGAATTTTATACCA
This sequence comes from Balaenoptera musculus, assembly GCF_009873245.2. Lineage (NCBI taxonomy): Eukaryota > Metazoa > Chordata > Mammalia > Artiodactyla > Balaenopteridae > Balaenoptera > Balaenoptera musculus. The sequence continues at coordinate 42,054,867 of NC_045798.1, read as the reverse complement.
TGGCTTTAAAAAGAAAACTACAGCACATCCCAACTGGTGTATCACTGCTTTGTATTTGGGAAATGTGAGATGTACAGTGAGATGAAGTTTAAGCTGCAGCATTTTAAGACCATGGTATATTGTTTTTGATCACATTAAATTCTTACTCCATCTAGCCCCAAATTTAGGAGCTTGTAGATCAGAATATGACTTTGTTAATAAGAATAGAAAGTAACATTTTGGACGTTGTCTTAAGAGTAGCATTAGTATTTGAATTATCAGTAGTGACAAAAGCATTTTCTTTCAATGATAAAAGAAAACTTATAAACATAGATCTTCAAATGTGTTAGTTCATTTTGAAGGCAATAGTAAGTGCTGGTATTTTATTATTTTGGCTTGTCAAGTGATTTTATTCTTTATTATTAGACCAGGAAAAAAAAAAACTCTAGTATATTCTGCCAACATATTCATCAGTCATCATTTTTGGAGACAGTTTTCGACATATTGTATGTTTTACTCTGCTAACGAGAAAAGACTAGCCGTTAAGTTTATGTTTCTTTGTTTTTCAGCAAGATCACATATCAGGAATAATGCTGGAAGTATGCTAATAAACAATATATAATGTAGGTCATCTGGGAGTAAGAAATATTTTCTAACTAGTTCTAAAGGGAAATATTGTTAAAAAAGGGATAGATGTTATTTACGCAACACATGTTGCTCTATATGTTACCATCAAAAGCATCTTGTAAACAGCTCAGTGCAGTAAATCTTCCTTGGTGATTGTCAGGGTTTTTCAAGTCCGTGTTAGATTTAGACCTAGCACACTCAATTCACAACATGCCTAATGTACAAAGCCTGTTAGATTATATAGAAACCTTCCACTGGAAATAACATCTGCACTGCTGTGTTTTTCAAGGAATACCATCCTCTGTTACGGAAGCAAATACTATGTTAAGTGACAATAATTAAGAAAACTTTACATTAACAGCATTTACACTTTTGTGCTTAACTTTGATTTTGTTGAGTTCTTTAAAATTAATTGCAGTTGACAGACTGATATTTTCTATTGCTACTGTTTGTAAAACAATTTTATATGACTGCTGATGAAGTGATAATTCTATAAGAATGCCTTAACAAACTGTCATTGATGTGATTTTACAAATGTCATTTTCTCACTTTTGGGAGCGTTTCAAATGGATTATTTCATAAGGCTTTATTTTGTTTTCCAAGGTGGTTTTTAATTGTAAATATCAAGTTTCATCATAAAGGCATTTATGTAACTGTGTTCTGGAAAACTTAAGCAGTACTTTACTTATTGAGTTCATCTAATATGTACTGAGCTGTATAGGGGACACAATAATAAAGATGTGAAATCATAAAAGCTGCCTTTATCAGAGAGCCTTGCATTTAGAATCAAGAGAGCTTATTTCTCTTCCCAGCTGTGTGGCCCTGTGACATCAGGCACATTTTTCTACTTCTCTGGACCTCAGTTTCTTTATTTATGATACAAGAATTATAATAAATCCTGTTCTATCACAAGACTTTTGTGTAAAATGATAAAATGGTGTTAGAATGTTCAATATGACATGATTTCTTTATAGAAGATATGTATTTAAATGCTAGTACTTAGCAATTTCTGAAACATCATCTAAATTTCATACTTCACCTAAAAATTATCGTCTCTAAATCTCTTAGCTACATTTTGTGAATCTTAACTTATTGGCTATTTTACTTACAAATATCTAGAAACAACACCACAGTTATGTTGGTCAGAATGAAAGTGTGCCTGATCTTCAAAGACATCGGTTTCTGAAACCCAGCCATGTGTTACAGATATTTTTTTAATACCAACTTCTGTTTTTGAGTTTAGATATATTTAAACATATATTATGCCATAATTATGTGCCCTCGTTTCTTCCAACTGTTTGCAACTAAAAGCATAGTGTTAGGATCAAGCCATAAGGTCATAGTAAGGACATAGAATTTTGCCCAAGTGGCCTCACAGAAGCTTGGTTAACAACATATATGAGACCAAGGTCTCAAGAAAATGCTGTGAGTAGGTAGGGTTGGGTTTTTTAAAAATTTAAATTAAAATTTAGAAAATGCATGCGTCTAAGTAATTCTGTTTATACTTGTTTTCTCAGAAGAAGACCTATCAGTGCATCAAGTGTCAGATGGTTTTCTACAATGAATGGGATATTCAGGTGCATGTTGCAAATCACATGATTGGTGAGTGACACTCTAAACATTGTTACCCATAGATTTTTCTCCTCCTTGTGTACATCAATGCCTATATAATTAAGCAGAGTTAAAGATGAATTAATTGTTCAACCATCAATGATTTACCTAAGCATGATTGATTTTTTTATTACTATTATTAGGCCTGATAAGACATTAGCACATTTTATTTTCTGCAAGGGCTAGTTTAGACTTCTGGAGAGGATTATGTATCTACTGCCAGTCAAAACACAGGTGATTAACAAATTAAACTTCTAATCATTTTTGCATTATTGAAAACTAACAGGAATGGTTAATGAACTGGATGTTAGCTTTCCATAGAGTTTTAGACAGGTTTTAATTTCAGAAGTTATTATGGTAATGGCAGTACTGTGTGTTGCTTAAGCATCTGTATCAAAATGTAGAGCGGTGAGTTTTTGTGATAGGGAAACATAAATAATTTAAATTGCCGTAAAATAATTTTATATGTATGGTTTCAACAGCCTGGAAATAATCATTATCATAAAGATCACATTAAGAATTCAGTCATCATTTTTTATTCCCCACCAAATTTTACACAGATCTTTGTAAAAGCGGTTTGGGTAAAGATCTCTGAAGTCGCTCTAAGCCACTGTTTTCAGGGATTTTGCATTTATCACATGGGCTAGAACTAAAAGGATAATTTTTTCACTTACTCATATTGTCCCATTATCCCTTAATTCCTCTGGGGTTACCTCCTATGTTTTTAATTTGATAAGCACTTAGTAATAACACTAAGAATTTTACCAGCCAATTAAACTTTATCAAGCAGATCTTTTTCTACTAGTAAAATGGCAATTGCTATTACTTTATACTATTTTTGTCATTCATTTGTGTTTTTACACTATGAGAGTTTTTTATTTCATACTCCTTTCATGGTGTTTTATAATACTGTAAATAATTGTGATATAATATTTTAAAAGTCTGATCAACCTCATGGTCTCCTACTATCAAACTCTAAGAAAGGAAAGAAAATTCAACATTTTAGACTCTGAACTCATTTTCAGGGGTAAACAAGTTTTATCATACACTAATCAACTGCATTCTGAGAACGTACAGTGGAAGGGTTGCTCCAACTATAGTTACCGATCCTTAAAACCAGCTATAACAAAACTTGTAATGCTCTTGTAGATATTAATGAAAATGAAGTCAAAAGAATGTTGGAAACTTTATTAATAGGTTTTCAATAGGATTTGCTTTATAGTTTTCAAATGATGGTCTTTAGGAGGATTATGGTTTATAAAAGACTAACTGCTTAATTATGCAAAATGGAACATATACCTAAGAGCTAAAATATTGGTCTAAAGTATTGGTCACTTTATCTCTATATTTTCGAGATTTAAGTACTAATATTATTAGTGATTTTCTTATACATTAAATGGCCTATTCTTAAATGTGTCAGAATAACACTGACAGTTTTACTGAGTGTTTAGAAGGTAATGACAATGTGTAAGAGAGATTGAAATGTTTCTTCTATTTTCCTTTCTATTTTGGATTCCAAAAAAATACTCTATATAAACTTTCAAAATGGACTTGGTGTGGGGGGCGTCATGGGTTAGAACAAATGAATTCTTCTTTCCAAATAATGAGTGTTAATATTTTCCATCTCTTTATTTCTTGAGTAGAGTTTACTGGTGAGAGTCATTCATGGTTCTGCATTATGCTACAGTTTTACATGGGCTTTAGTGAGAATATTTCTTGGAAGTTTGCAGCCTGTGGAAAAGTTAGTGAATCGTTGTGCTTCTGATTAGTTTTAGTCTGTGTAAACATGTTTCTGGTTCTGGATTTATTATTTATCCCAGGGCCCAGATGAACAAATGGAATATATTTTCAACACAGTATTAATGTTCTTTTGCACACGTAGAATCTGAATGGAATGTTGAGCGTGAGAGGAATTCTTGATTTTGGTATCATTTGTCCAAAACGTTCATTGGTTTGTCCTGGCCCTTTTTTTAGATTGCTTTATACCTTTCCCTTAGTATTTCTCTCAATATTCCTTGCATCATTAGTGCTTTCCCAAAGCTTTCCCCCCTCTACCTTATGGTGGATTAATATGACACTCGTCTCCTCTTGGGATCTGAGCGTTTAACAATTCACCTTCCATCAGAGAAGCAAATTCTATTCCTTTTCACAGAGGGCCTAGTTAGTTAATATTCATGCTATTTTTTAATAATAAAATATGTAATTCTCTTGCACTTGAGGCCCAAACAAATGAATAGTATCCATTTAATTGTTACATCTGTTGACCATGCATCCAAGTCCCTACACTTCCTCGCATTGTTAATATCTAGAGAGAGAGAATGTGTAAGGGGAGGATGTCACAAAAGCTAAGATATCCCTTTTTAAAATCCCAGTGTGATGCTTAGTTTTTCAACTGAGGCAGGCAGCATGATTTTGTTGGCTAAAATACCTCCGTTGAGGGTAGGTATTTTTAGGCTGTGTATCTGTGTATGTTTTTTGTCTAATCAAAAAATAATCTCAACCAGACATTTTGCAGGGAAGAGAGATTAGAGGCTATCTGAAAAGCCTCTTACTCTTTTTGTTAAGAGGGTCTATAGTGTTTTCACAGATTTTGTTTTCCATTTCAGTCAGTCTGGGGAAACATTATGTCACCTGATGGAAAACAAGGTCTGCAGATGACTCAGTGAGGTGTAACTTTAAATTCCTTCTTTGACCAAGTCATTTGCATTTGCTTCTACGTAGCCCACATGTTTTAATGCAATTTCAATGTCAGGGAACCTCCATGCTTCTTTCTGGATATGCTAGTCTCAGGCTTTTGGCCAGGGACATTTGTGAAAGGAAAACCATCAGTGTTTCTACCAGGTATACACTGGAGATGTTCTGCATAAGTGCCATTTTGCAGCTAGGTGTGAACACATGGTTTGAGTTGCAGGAATAATTACTCAATAAAAATGCATTCGGGATTTGACTTATGTCTATTAAGGAAAAAAAGAAAACCTCAGTCTCGATTGCATTTTGACACCGTTTCAGTAAGAAATCAGACCAGTGGCTATTTAGAGGTTTCTCTTCTCTTCTTCTTTACACACACACACACACACACACACACACACACACACACACAAAGAGCTACGAAACATTTTAACAGCTTTCCTGGGGAAAAGATTTCCCTCTTTTAAAGTCTGCACAGATGAGAAATTTTTTCTTGTCTTCCTTTGTTCCTTTCACATAGTTTACATTGGCTTTTGACCTGAAAATACAGAAAGAAGCCATTGTGCACTGTGTCCTTTAATTCATTATTCACTTGTCTCTTCTTATCAGCACAGTAAATATTTATTGTTTTTTTTCCTCTTTGAGATTTCTGTTATTATTATTATCGTTGTTGTTATTATTATTATTTGGTATGGATTAGCACAGATCGTGATGAGACAAGAGAATGTAAATGTGTTTAACCCAGGAAAGGGATTGCCTCATATAAAATTATGAGGCTCAACAGCAGTAGAGCAAATTTGTAAGTGCTCTGAATAAAGGGTTGTTAGGCATGCGACAATACAAAGAGATGACATTGCCAAGAAGTATTTATGAGAAGCTTAATTTTTTCACTCTGATAATTCTTGACCAATAGTTACCAGCCTCTAATTATCTATTTTAGTTAGAAAGAAATTTCGATCACTACGGAGGCTGGCATTGCAACTAGCGCATAAATCCCCAAAGAGACCAATGTGTTCCAAACAGCCACAGACAACTGTCTCATGAAACGGAGGGAGCAAATTGCGAGCGGCTGGTGGTAGACAACCGGCAGTAAGCTCACCATCGAAGGCCAGTCAGCTTGACAAAGAAATGATCAAAGGGGAGAAATACCATTATCCTTGGAATTGATGGCTACAGTCATGGCCTTTGGAGGACAAGTGGTCATTATATAGCTATGGCGATTTCCAGCCCTCGCTTTCATAGTTCTCATATGGAGAATATGAAGGGAATGAATATAAACCATTTACCTAAGAATTGTTGTTAAAAATTGACTTAGAGATGATTACTTAATAAATTTTTTTTTTCCTGTTTTTCATCTGATCAGAAAGACGAGTGATGTAATAGCAAAATTGTATCTAAGGTGGCAGAGTACACTCTTTTGCGGAAAAATAGGAAAATCCACAAATAGTCATTAACAAACATGTCCCAGATCAAGGGCGATGCTTAGAGTATTTGGATGAAGCAAACGTATTTATCTTTTAGAAAAGCAAAGCTAGAATTTGGGACTGTGAATGACAACTAATACAAAAACACAGATGCATAGATATTAACTATTTTTATTCAAATCTCTAATACTCAGTGTTTTATGGATAGTTACAGTTTTTAAAAGATCATGAAATGATTCAAGCTTTCCACAGTGCACGTGGGAAGATATCTACCCTATGTATTACGTTACACGTGCTATGAAGGGCTGATATCAAGACAAAAGGAATGCATAGGCCAGTTTTGTACAGTGTGGTGGAATTTTAGTCTGTGCTTGTGGCAAGTGACATCCGCATGTTCTGCAATTTGTTTGGTGCCCAGGGTCACAAATGGCATTCTTTTCTTTCCATTTCTTTAGTGGATGGTGCGCTACGTACTAATCTTCATTATAGTTCTGTGACATTCAGCATCACCTCTGAAACGTTTCAGCTTGAGTGCTCTTGCTTTAGAATAGACTAAAACCAATATTTTGAGGCCTATAATGGTTTTGGATTTTATGTGTCTGAAGGGGAAATATCCAAAGATATGGATCTCTGCATAGGAAGATAAAGAGCCATGTTGCCCTTTACACTCTCAGCTTTCATTGGCTGCTTTTTAAAAAAATGAATAGAATGAATCTACAATAGTGCATATATGTGTGGGTGTATAGATATGTGTCTACCTGCACTGTCCTAAGAAGCTCCAAGTCCTTAGGTTCTCTGGAGTTTACATGAATTCTAAATGAGAAGACTATTGAATTTTTTTTTTTTAAGTCATCTTCAGTTGATTGCTTACAAAACTCGGGGAAGTAAGAAACAAGCAAATATGTGGAAATACTGGCTTGTTTCATCCAGAGCTGAATTAAAAAAGATGAAATCTGGGCAGTTTAATGGTAACAGAAAGCTACCCTCATGTGGGCAATGCTGGCTTATTTGAAAAGCCCATAAAGGGTTTCTACATGGACCATACAAAAGGGATACTTTCTCTTTAATAGCCATCTGTACAGGAGAGATGAGAAGTGGGCCAGGTCATCTCTCCTCAGCTGTCATGATATTAACGTAGGTAATGGAGCACGCTCCGTGTTCTGCTGGGTGTTGTTTTTTATAGATGTTCATCGATTTACACAGATAATTCTATTTATTTCTTAGAGTTGGTCCAAGTGAACCAGGCAGAATAACAAACACCAAAGCATCTCAAATGACTTTATCTTTGTTTGCCACGTAACTTTTGTCTAAAAAATGGTGTCACACCTACTGTGCAGATGGTTGCGTGATTTGTAAAGCAGCCAAAACATTTAAACAAATGTGTGATGTGGGGATAGATTAAATAAAGGATAAAATGGAGTGTGGGCCACAAATTCTAATAATCAGATGATTTTAAGTTGTATGAAGTGTGGAGTGATGGTCACAGTGACAGCACGGAAGCTTGCCAGTGACAGCAAGGTGCCTCACAGCTCTCAGGATGGCGCCTGTGGCCTGGTAGGCCTCAGTTTGAGAACCGCACATTTGCTGTACAGCTGGCAGCTCTGTATGGGGACATCAGATAAAACGTATGTAAAATGAAGCGTTATTGCTTCGTATGAAATTGTTCAGAGAGGGAATTTGCAGACAGTAACTGAAAACAGAATTCATGGTACCAGTGAAGCAGACTGTAAATATGAAGAGGGTTTAATTATCTGCACAATTTAACAAAAATTCAAGACGTATTCAGAAAGGACATACGCAGGCATAAATAGAACATAGCTACACCGTTTACCAAGTGCAAAGTGGTGACACAGGAAATTATCAAGCTCCGCTACCATCAGCCTTTCTAAAAACAAAGACAATTTAATATGAAAGCAAAAAGATCTTTTCAAAGAAAAAAAAATCTGTTTGGAATAAGATACAGTTTTCAAGAACTCATCTTGATTATTTGGATTCTTATTTCGGAAGCAACTTTTCAAGGAAATCTTTGAGCCTCTCTATTATTTCAGTGTTAAGCTTTTAAAAGACAAATCAGGATGTTTATCCTTGTTTTGTGTTTTAGCCTGTACCTAGCAGCTTTGATTTACAAGAGTAAAAATACTGGCAGCTAGTGCAGTTTCTAATTTACAAGCCCCTAAGAAAGCCTCTTAGACATTTCTCCTGATGTTAATTTTCTGTGAGCCTGGGGGTTTTCACTGAGCCCACCGACAGGTGGAAGATACAGTTTCTTGTTACTTTTTAGAACACATCGTTCTAAAAGAGACCTCAGAAGAACGTTGTTCCCAAGAAGAATTACGGGATGCCCGCCTTCCTTCCTAAGCTCCATACAGAGACGCTGGGCAGAGTCTGTGCCAGATAGAAGGTTCCATGTGACTGTCTGAGAGATGTTGGTAGGGCTTCTGGCTCCGGTTTTGTCCTCTCCTTTGACTTGCAGTAGAATATGCCACGGGCATATCCGTTTCCACTCACCGTTTGATATGTTGTTTATCAAGTGTGGGTGTCTGTTTCTGCATGAAGTTTGCAAAACATTTCTGAATGGAGGGCGGGGAGAGTCATCAGCAAAAGATAAAAAGATCGATCCCCGCACACACACAGGCCCACATACGCATAGGCATCGTGACCTATTTCCACAGGATCGGCTCAGACACATAAAAAGAAAAGGTCTCTGATGACCTATTTCCATAGGTTATTTCCTACTTGGGGGGCCAATCATAGCAGTAAACAAAGGAAAGGGAGCCAACATGGAGAGTAGGCGTTGAACTTCAGCTGCTCGTATTGTTGCATTTGGTGAGCTGATAGGGCTTCCTAGGTCACCTTTAGAATTATGCCTATGACAGCAGTAGCTACCTGCCAAGATTGCAAGGTATCTCACAGCTCTCAGGATGGCGCCTGTGGCCCGGTAGGCCTCAGTTGGAGGGGTACGCATTTGCTGTACAGCTGGCAGCTCTGTATGGGGCAGCCGTGTGGGCTGTTAGGGAGCTGGAAAGGAGACAAGCATGAAATTTCTTCTAACCCCAACTCTGTTTTTCTGTACTGTTGGCTGCTTCTCAGTTCCTTGACAAAAAAACCAATCAGGCACCCTTTAATCCGCCTGTGATTACCACTGGTATAAAAAGAGAAGCATAATGAGGAAAAATGCCTCGTTTTGTTGCCTTCAAAAGCCAACAAATTGGAGTTAACTTGACAGGAAGTGGCTTAATAATTAGATTATTTATTTATTCCTGACACATATCCCCCTGTTACTAGTCTCAGGAGACCCTGTAGATGGTACGATTTTCAAGCTGCCATTACTTCGCTGTCTTCTGTGAACAAAGAAGCTACTGTCTATCAGTCAATTAAATGCACTCTTTAAGCAGAGGCTTCGAAGTCCTCAATGGAGAGAGCCCTGGGACGCTGTGGCTGATGATTCCTTTCTCTGTACTGTACATCACACTCTCAACTGCGGTCCCCACAGAGATGGAATAAAGTCAGGCATTAAAATATCACTTGTTGATCTGTTTGCTAATGAAGAGCCATTGAAATGTTTGTGTATTTCTATGGCAAAATTGTTGATAAAAGGGCTGACTTGCCTGTGTATCTTAGTTCATCTGCCGTGAGTGCTTATTTAAGAATTATTAAAATTAAATTCAACAAAGAACAGAATTTTTTTCACAACCCTGAGATAACAGGAGTTTTCTTAACTATTTTCATCAAATTAAGTGACTAAAGGCAGGAAAAACAGAGACGGCATCATTTCAGTCCCTTGCTTCCGTTGCATTCATCCAAACACCTTGTTTTCTCTGACTTAAAAATGTAAGTCATTTTAAAAAAAATTTATTGGAGTATAGTTGATTTACAATGTTGTGTTAGTTTCAGGTGTACAGCAAAGTGAATTAGCTATACATATACATATATCCCCTCTTTTTTTTTGATTCTTTTCCCATATAGGCCATTACAGAGTATTGAGTAGAGTTCCCTGTGCTATACAGTAGGTTCTTATTAGTTATCTATTTTATATATAGTAGTTTGTGTATGAAAATGTAAGTTTTTTTCAGAGAACCTGGGGGGCACACCTTTTAAGTTGGAAAAGATATTAGAATTTCTTTGTGAGAATACTGTACTTGGAAATTTTTTAAAAAGATGAATAGCATTTTGGTAGCAATTTCTCTAACTCACTGAAATAGGTACAGAAGTTTTTCCAGGGAGCTTAGTGGGGGCTTTTACAACCTAACTAGGAGAATATCTGTGACACATCAGACACAATCTCACAGCCCCGTGGATTTTAGAGAAATATGACTTTCCTTTTCTCTATGTTCCTCTTTCTGTTTTCTTTTCCTTTTTTTTCCATTTTCTTTTCTCAGCATTACTTTATTTCCATCTAAGTGGTGGTGACTTTTCAACCACCACTTAGTCAGGGTTTTTATCCCTCGATATATTCATCACCTTCTTACTACTTCCTGTTTACTATGTACAAAGCATGCCTTTGCTGGATCTCTCTGGCTCCCATTAACTGGTTTTTATTTTAAGAGTACATCTGTTGTTAGGTTGGAGGGCTACAGTCTGCTTAGGCTGAAAGACTCAGATAATATTATGACAGCTCTCTGGTGAAATATTTAGCTATGGCTCTGCCATTTAAAGGAAAAAATTTGGAATTTAAACCAAGGCCGCTGAACATTGAAAAGTATCCCCTCTTCTTTGCATCAGGCTTCGTAACTGTAATCAAGGCTTTAACTATAGTTTTCATGATTACCTGACAACAGGCTGTAAAGAATTAATTCAGGCCCACCATCAAATGGCCATGTTCTTTATTTCTATCCTGTTATTCCAAGTCATTCTGTTAGAAAAAGCTTAGATACTCGGAGGTGTTCTATAATAGAAAATGAATTCGAAACCCTTTCATTAATTGGTGATTAATATATTTCAGGATTAGTTTAAGCAGGGCCCTACGTCCTGCCCAGTCAAGTATGTTCTGGTTAATATCCAATTATCTGCACCTTCATAGTTATTATGTCTTAATATTTCAGATATGATAACCAGAAACTTGAGAGTCATGTTAATGAGGAGCATAGAACAAGAATTAACCAATGACATACTCAGTGATCCTTGGTGAGGAAAGAAGCTCTTTTTTCGCCTTAACACATTGCTTCAGCATCTTCTGGGCACTGACTGAAAAGTAAGGCTTTGAACTACAGCCAGGCCAGAGTGGGAGAAGCGAATCGTGTTCTCCTTTTGCATAATAGTAACCTGAATGTGCCGTATTAAAGTTCACCTAAGAACATGGTTTAAGTTCATTTTATGAAGAATCAGAATAGGAAACAGAGTGCCAGTTTCTATTTCCCAAACAGGAAACATCATATCCTTTATCTTTTCCTTCTAACAAAGCTAGAAGTTGTTACCTCTTCAAAGGATGTTTTAATTCAGATGAATTTGGAATGCCTTTAATAGTTCACTAAGGAAACACCTTTCCCTGCTACCTTTTACCCTCTTTCCACCCCCTGCCCATGTATCACGATGCTGTACACATGTTACATCTCTGTTTAATTTTTTTATAGGTAATTTCACTTTTGCACAGTCTGACTTGGCTCCTCGAGCAGTGCCTTCTAGGGTGTTGTGTGCTGCATCAAACCACATAGCTTTCAAGAGTGCACGTTGTACGTTGCCCCTTTATATGCTGTATTGTAATGAAGCCACATCAGTAAATTGCAGTGAAGGGTGATTGTTGCACGGGGATGACTACTACACCTCGGGGTCCATTTGCAACAGATTATTCTTTTTATTGTTGTTATTACTTCCCATCTCCTTTACTCTCTTGCCACTGAACTTGCTCTTGGCCACCGGTGCAGGTGCAACCACAGAGGGCATCTTAAGGAACATTGCAGGCAGCATTTTTTCTCTTAGGCACATACCAATCACCATTCAGTTCCAAACCCAGACACCCTGGGTGGCTTGGTGGGCCTTTATTGATCCTCCTTTACTCTGTGGACTTGGTTTGTAATGTTCCTCATCTTCATCTTCTCAGAAGAACAAATCTACTGTGAATAAAAGTGACCCATTTCTTTTCACACGTTTCGTCTAAATGTAATAAATTTGTCGTCAGGATGATCAACTTATTTGTCCCTTCCCCCCAAAAGATTTAATAATTTATAAAGGCGGCTTAAATAGGATCGCTGTTTAAGGAAAAGATTTGTATTTTCCATATCTTCTTGGGTTTCTTTAAAACATAGAATAAAGTTATTATGAGCGTTGTACATAGTAGTAATGCCTCTACAAAATAGCCTGTTTCCTGCCCCCAACCGACTGCTGTCACTCAGTAACTAATAAAAAAAATAGTGTGGATTTAAGTCAAGGATCCTGTGTTCTTATTAAACAGAGTTATGAGCAAGGTTTTAGCCTGGGTATAATTATATGCGAATTTTAATCCCTTTGTTGTCATAATTTTAGTACCTGTGTCCATTTGTTTTTCCAAATGGTTAGGTCAACTGTTGTTCTGTTTTTCTTTTTCTAAGGCTGGGCTACTGTGCAGCGTTCAAACTAAAATGTAGAATTAGAGCTGACACACCTTCAATTGAACTATCAAGTCTTTTAAAACTGCTTGGCCGGTGACGCCAGGCCCGCGCTGTTCAAGTGTACACACTTCCGATTGTGGGCCAAGGAGCATTGATTTTTAGCTGTCATTTCTAGTGCACATACTGTAGAATTGAAATTTAAACCTTAATCCACTCAGTAATGCAATTAATTTTTAATGTGCAGTAATACTAATTGAAATAGCCTGAATTTAGTAAGTCACCACAAGACATTTTCCAAAGCAAGAGTCTCCACTGAGAACAGGGGAGGACAGATAATCATTGTTACAGTGTTTACAGGATAAACGCTCACTCTGCAGGCCTCCAGTGGAAAGGGGGTGTTCTTTAAATTAGACTATAGTGTATCTCTGTGAATAGAAATATCTTTTCAGAGAGAATTCCTACTTTCTACCCACTGCAACAGGCTACAAAATTTCTGATTAACTTTTTTTTTTTTTAAAAAAAGCATAGTTTTAGTTAAAAATATCTTAACAGACTAAATGCAAAATTGTATTAACCCGTTCTTCTAAAAAATGCAATTATGAATAGTTGCAAATGAAATTACCTGCCAACAATGTCATGGTCAAAAGCAACGTCACAATGGGTAATCTCATTATATGATGTGTATTTGAGATACTACTTCCAGATTTGATGAATACATGTACTTTATCAGCTGTCTGTAAATCTGTTGCCTTGTTTTGGTGTATTTATATTCCTGTGAACCAAGAATACCCCCTACTTTCTTCTATTTCAAACAGTGTTCCTTTGCATGCCCTTTCAAAATAGCCTTTTAAATGTTTCGTGAGGGTTTTTTTTCCCTAGGCCAGAGCAAAGCAAATTTTGCACAGTAAAACCAAGTAGGTTTCCAATCATTTCTACACTAAAAACGTTCTCTAACCACATTTATCTGCTAGTAAATGAGGACTTTTTAAAATGCATCAGTTCTGCTGATGAATGGGCTTGCAGAGTGTTCAAAATGAGCAGAAGCATTAAGTTTTAGAAAAAAGGCGAGCACTGTATATCACGTTTTCATGGCTCTCACATTATAGTATTTAATAAGCTGATGGTGCTGTTAAATATTTAGCAAAGGTTCCCTCATAACCCTGCCTTCTATTCAAATGGAATTTGAAGACATTTTTGCAGCACATAAGTAAAAATGATGTTACAGAACTTGAGGCAGTTATAGCATGGCATATTATCTAAATGAAGTGTGGGTAACACGGTACAAATGAGTTCAGCAGATTCACACCTAAAAAAATACCTAAATCAATTCCCATTCTTTGGATTAAGGGTTCGAACTGGCTTTCATTTTGTCACTGTTAAGTCAAAGTGCTGTTGGGATTATTTACATAGAATCTTAAAATGATATTATAGCATGCTTTTTAAAAAGGAGGCTCTTATATTGTAATAATTTTGAGCCATCCTAGTATCAGTTGAGCTTTAAAATAGGCATTTTTTTTCTTTTTCACTAAACAGAGAGAGAGGAAGAAAAAGAGATGAGGAAAAGTCAATTTATAGTTTATTCCGAGCATATTATGAAATCCAATTGGGGTATAGTAAGTGACGTCTATACAGCATCCGTTTGGGGTATGCTAGGCAAACACCGAATCTTAGACAGATACTGCTGATATAATGCATAATGAATCACCTTTATCGTTTTCTTCTTATACTATTTGATGGTTATTATCCAAATAACAATAATTGTTCTTTTAATCTGGAGTGAAAATTGGTTTCCAGGATCCTTAGCGAACTATTGCCAGTAAATAATGCTGCTGACATCATGACTGTTATCATGTTGGTGGCTTAGAATTCACATGTAAACCTTCAGTGCTTAAGCGTATGATGAGTTTTGAAAGTATAAAGATAAAGGCTGTATGTAGTTTGTCTTGTATGTGATGCATTTGGTTCTTCTAGGAGCCTGTTTGCTCAATTCTAATTTTCATCCTGTTTTATATGCAGCCAGTGACCACAGTATTCATTCAAACTGCAGAGAGACACATCTCATCTGTAAAGCATGGCTTACTGATCTTATGTGCTATTTGTATTCTCATAAGAAGAAACATAGGATTCATGTGATTGGGGGGAAACACATTTCTTTTTAGAATTAATATATGTCACAGGTATGTTCATATCAAGAATTTCATAATGAAGAATGGATAAAGGAGATAGCTTTAGGTATACATGAAGCAGAAGGGTAGGAAAGGGATGCGGGATTCATATAGAGGTGTGTTTAATATTCAATGCTTGATGTATGTTGACCCCAGGTTACAAGAGTAGAAAATCCCATTTTCCAGCTTGTTTCAAATGTAGTAAAAATGCTGCTTCAGTTGCTTTATGCTACTCACATTGGGAAAGGTGCTTATACTGTGATAATTATCATCAAGGAATATTAATGCGTTCAGCATTTGTAACCCAAAAACTCATTATAGCTTAAGCTGTGCATCATCTGTGAAGAGAGAACTTTGCCAGAATTCGCTCTTCACAGGGGTTGCCTCCTGCTTGCTAGAGTGGCCAGAGTACTGCAAGAGGTCACTTAGGCTATTTTTGAAAGCTGAGGTTTTGCAATTTTTGAATCACTACCTTCTGCCTAAAAAGCTTTATTGTTCTTGCCACAAAATGTCCTCCTTCTAAATGAATGCAGAGTGGAGTGCAAATAATAATAATAATAATAAAATAAGAGATAACTGTGTCTTGTTATGTAGAATCCAAGAGGGTCGGCACATAGATTCCATACCAAGATAATTGAAGTATTGGTGTCTTTCCTTCTGTCATTGAGCAAAGGGATTCATTTACACCAGTTTCCTTAATGCAGGTGCCCTTGGGTTTCAGATAGAAATGCCCCCACTGGGGCTCCACTTCACAGCCCTCTGGCTGGAAATTGTGTAAATAAGGCTGCAGGGTCACCCTTCCTTTTTCGGCAGCAGTGTCCTTAATTAGTCTGTGACAGTCTTTCACATGAGCCTGCCCTGTTCCTGGGATCGTTTCTCACACGTCCAAGACATCTGTGATGCATACATAGGTGTTTCTGTATGTGCGTTTAAAATTATTCTAGGAGGTGCATATACTCACGTGAGGGAAGGAGCATCTCTGGGTGTGCCCAGAATCCTGTAACTTAATCTGATCAAAAGATCTGGCTAGGTAGCTCCCTTGTAAATTATAAGTGGTTGGTTTCAGAAGAACATTGTGCCCTCACCTGAGGTGGGCAGCTTGTTGAAAAGGGAGCTGTGTGCCTGGGATATTTTTATGTGATTAAATCCCATTATTTTTCTCCCACTGATCCATTGCTTGTCATTTCCCACAAGCAACATTGCTCCCTGCTGCATGTTATGGTTTGTGTTGGGCCAGGCAGAGAACACTAATACCCAGTTCTATCAGACTGTCTGGCTTTGCAGGACTGCTGTGTGTCTGAGGTCAAATTGTGAACCTGGCCTTGCTCCTGGGAGGACTAGAAAAATATGTTTCATAACTTCCCGTAGACCTATGCGGAGAGTAAGAAGGAAAACCGTGAAGCCCATAGGCTCAGTTTAGATGAGCTGTGAGGTTGGAATTCATCAAGCAGGAAAGCTCACTGTTGTTTAGGAAGCTTCCTTACCGTGAGGGGTCATGGCCATGGGTGCCCGGTCAGTCATAGCTGAGGGCATTGAGGGACAGAGTAATCATTCAAATAGCCCAGCAGGCACAGACACACAAGTTGATAATCTGGAATCAACTTGCTGGAATAACAACTTACTTCCCTTTTAAAGTTACTTCCATGCAGGGTTATTGATGGAATGAGTACCTGAATTCAGTTATGATAGTGTATCCTTGTTCCACTGGAGGCAATTTGTTTTTTTGTTTCTGTTTGTTTGATTTTTGAATGGGACAGAATCTTTGTTTTATACACTGGAGCACTAATGCCACAAAATGAATGAATGTCCTGAACCAGAGACCTATTCTCAGTAGAGTTGGGCAGGGATACTGACAGTCTAGCTGAGAGATGCAGTGGTGGCAGGTCTTCTGTGAGGATGTAAACTTAATAATCTTTATGAATTTTGAGCAACTCATAACTCTACTTCCTCACCCAAAGAAGCATTATGAAAAGATTGCTTCTAAATCCTTCAGACATTCTCTGCACTTGTGATAGATGCCATCCTCTTTACCTCGAGGCGTTGGAAATGAATGTGGTGGGGTTTTTTTGTTGTTTTTTGCAAGAGTTAAAAATGTATACTTTAAAAGGAGCAAATTGCATTTTCATGTTTAAGTTCATTATTTGCACTTGATGTGGTAAGATCCAAATGTGAAGAATTGCTTTTGACATTATTTCTGTGTCTGCTGCATCCTAGGATCCTCGCATTATTATGCTGAAGTGCACCATCGCATGGAATAAATGTGATGTTGGAAACCTGGCAATATCATAAGATCGCATTCTATGTCCAGGCTGTTTCGGTTAGTTGTAACTTCTTCAGTTATTGAAACAGCTTAATTTAACTTAGTAATGACACAGTCAATAAAATTGTGTGCGAGTATATGTGTCTTTTATGAAAAAATTATAATCTTCCAAGTTGTATCGGTTTGTTTAGAGGCAAAAAAACTTTTCTCTCTTAATGAAAAGGTAATTTTAACTTTCTTTAAAGGCCTGTTTTACCTAATCTGTGTCTTGAACTATCACGTGTTATGTTATGAACTAAAAGTACATTCATTTCAAAGGTCTTAAATTATATGGCTGATATCTGAATTCAAATTCAAATTTTCTGTCAGTCACTATAGTTTTCTAATTTTTTAATGGCCTTTCTTTTTTTTTTTTTTTTTTTTAAAACTGCATTTTTTTTCCCACACTAGTGGCTTGCTTTTTTCTTTTTTTTTTAAATTTTTTTATTTATTTATTTATTTATTTTTGGCTGTGTTGGGTCTCCGTTTCTGTGCGAGGGCCTTCTCTAGTTGTGGCAAGTGGGGGCCACTCTTCATCGCGGTGCGCGGGCCTCTCACTATCGCGGCCTCTCTTGCTGCGGAGCACAGGCTCCAGACGCGCAGGCTCAGCAGTTGTGGCTCACGGGCCCAGCCGCTCCGCGGCATGTGG
>NC_045798.1:42026901-42031901 GCF_009873245.2 Balaenoptera musculus | reverse complement strand
TCAGAGCAGTGAAAGATGTTGTTTATAGTCTCTTGAGCCTTGACTGCAATTTTAGAGTTGGAACAAAAGTGGTTCTTTTTCTTGTTGTGTTGCTAGGATTACTGTATCTACAGTAACGGCAAGTTTCCTTGGGCGCGTGTGTGTGTCTGTGGCGGTGAAGGTGGAGTGATGGCCAGGTTAGCCACTCTGGGCATCTGCTGAGCTGCAGAGAGAACATGCTTTTCCCAGGCCTCCAAAGGCACCTGAACCAATCCAAATGCTCGCTCTCTCCGCCACCTGCCCTCTCAAAATAAGCGGCAGCTCATTATTTATACTAGCTTGAGTCCTGGGTCCCCTTATGAGTAGAGACTAATGTTCGTGTGGAATGGAGTGATATAATGTGTAATGATTTTTTGATATGAATTTCCACTCCCTGGAGACAGAGGCAGCTTCACCACAGCCACCTGACCAGGGTGGAAAGACAGAAAAAGCTAATATGTTCTCTCTGCAGTGGTTTCCGAGTTCTCCTCCTCGTGGGGGAACTGTCATAGACAAGTGTTAATCCCCAAAATGCCCTCTGATGTTTGCTTAGAAAATAACTGGTAATCTGATTTTCTTGTTTTCTGAAATTCTAGAGAGGTATAGCATTTGGATTTTAAATGTATTGGCGCAATACTTGTGATGTCGTTTCGCAGAGAGAGAAACAAGTTGACGTGATCATACATAAACATAAAACAGAAAAATGAAATTTAAAAAAAAATGTTAACTTTAGAGTTAATTCGTTTCCTGTAATTTCACCCTTTCAGAAAACATATCTTTTGTTACATAAAATGAAAGCGATGAATCTTTGATAGACTGTGAGAGTAATGGTATTATACAGAGGATTATCACTGAAGTAAGGAAGTAAAGGAGAAATATCGAATTTGATTTAAAAATCGGCTTAATAATATGACAAAATATTTTCAGCGTTTGAAGTGGATGTCCTTATGTTAAAGAAATAGGCCTGTAAAATGGCTGATGTTTTTCCTTAAATTTTCTTTCCTTTTTTCCTTAATGCTATTGCATAACTTCCTTTTATGTTTTTCCCCACTCCGGTTTATCTCGTTTCCTCCTGCAGCCAATTTTTAATTATCCCCGTTCATACTAGTTAGTAATCATGGATAATCTAAAACACTTTATGCAGATGGTATTCATAAAACACCCACATACTGAAGCTACATTTATAGTTCCTCCAGCCCAGACTGAGAAGGACACTAGGAAAGCTTCCTCTAAGATGGTCAGGTAACAAGGAAACCTTTTCCCAGAGTTCACTCCTTAACAGAAAGAGGCCTTGGATGGTTGGCCGCAAAGGAATTTAGCCAGGGATTGGAAGAGGCACACTTGGGATGGAATGTGTGATGAGGAAAAGGTGTCCAGGTCAGAGGTGTTATGCATAGGTCAAGTAACGTGTGAAAAGAGTCAGGAATTGACTGCATACAGGTCTCCTTGGGGGCTCATCAAGCCAGCACCTACCCTCTGATTTTAACCTATGAGTTCCATCAGCCATGTAAATTAGCACAGGCCCACTAGCCCTGGGCCTGGAAGAAATCGAGCTGTGGGAATGTACATATTTTAATAAAAATTGAATATACATCCCACAGCATCACTCCAGGACTCACTCAGGTTTATCATTCTTGCTGGCATGTAGTGCATTATTGCTAAGTTAGTGGATCTGATAAATTTGGGAAAGAGTGTGGAATATTTTGTGACAAGATTTTTTGTAAAAACCTGTTTGCATACTTCAGCTACATGGTATAAAAAGCTGTAAGCCAACAGCACCGTGCGACTTCAGTTCCTTGGGAGTTTTATTCACACAACTTTAACAGGATGTCTGCTTAATAGTGGGGGACTTTCTATGTAAGAGTGTATATCGCATGCAGCATCCTTGAATAAGCTTCGTAGTTCATGTTCAAAATTTGGTTCCGATGACTGTGTAGCCCAGAAGAGATAACGGAAACTTGAGGGAAGATTGAGGAGTAAACGGGATACGCTGCTACTAAGAATGGAAATGGAAGTAAAGGAACTCTCTTTCCGATTATATTTGAAATTTTGTTTAGCATGTCAGCTTCCTACACATTCTCTTTCCTGTCTTATCTACTCTGAAACGCATTTAGTCATGTCTATCACCCCAGTACCTGGGTGCTTAGGTACTAAAAAGTGCTTTGAGCGTGCAATTTGAAGACTGATAAATCAGGTCTGTTTAGCTCAGGGGAAAGGAAAGCTAAGTGGGGATTTAGTAGAAGGGAATAATATTCCTAAAAGGCAGTCAGTTTGATGCTAGTAAGCTTTTTGAAGTAGAAACTAATTTGAAAGCATAGAGGTCATGACTGAAATGGAGGACTGGACCAGACTATCACATTTTAGCAATTCGAAGGGAAGTTTCCTTAAACACAGTAAGTAGATGGAATATAGAATAGCTTGCCAAAGTCAGCAGTGGAAATAGGCTCAGGGAACTAAATGAATTTTTGGAAAGTAGGGACGACTGGGGTAGAGCCACAAGCAGCATTTTAGAAGCTAATCCTAGGAGGCATGACAAATGTATTTGTTGAGTGTCTGTTATAATTTCAGGCCTTAATGGGTATGTGGTTTTCCCCTCAAACTTTAAGTGTTCTAAAGTTTGAGTACACTAAAGGTAGTGTATCTACCTTATCCCTCTCTAAATTTGAATTTTAATAGCAAAAAGCAATTAATAATTTTTCCCATTAAAACAAATAATGCATGCACCCTTCACTTTTACCTGGCCCCCTGCTCCTGGGGGTGGGGGGGAAACTGTAGGAATTATATGATACAGTGTATGTCAAATTTTGTGCTGCAGTACTTGAGGGAAAATGAAGAATATAACACTACTTATTACAGGGAGACAAATTATAGTTTTTGTTTCATGTGGAAAGTTTAAGGGTGGCAGCTTGACAGTAAATTCCATCAAAATCTACCCTGCCAGAATGCCAACATTGTTCTTCATTCATTTTAGCGTAAGGTTTAATTATTTGCTGATTTTTAATACCAGTCAGTCATCCTTAGCATCATTGAATTAACTCTGAACCCTATATCAGTAAAGAGCCTTATGTTGCCCCATTTTATTATAACAGTGCAATACAAATTAAAATTGCATCTGTTAAGATTGTATCATATATTTAGATTTCAGGAGACAGAAACACAGTATTCTCCTGACTATAACGGTTGGAGCCAATAACCTGTAACCAATTGCATACTTTTTCTGTTGCAAAATCTGAACTGTAAGGATTACGTTTTGGAAAAGATTATAAATCTGTCACCACTAATCTAATCTTTACAGTGGCTTTGTAACCAGTTAGAGACTAAAGATCATTTCTTCTCTTGCTCTGATTTTAATCATAACACATATTTGATATTTCAAAACTTTCTTTTGTTCCATCAGCACGTGCATTCTAAAGTGTACAACATTAATAAATAGAGGCGCATAATGAATGCGACTAATTGATTTTGGCAGTCAAAGACTGGCACTCTTTTTATACAATAGGGAATCCATTCAAAGAAGCTTAACTGCTATTGAGAACAAGTCTTCGATGCAGTAATGGTTTCTAATTTGGATTCTGTGTGAGGTGAGCAGAATGCAGTTATTCATAGCAGTTCACTACTCATTACTGTTATTTTTGGTGTTTTGTTTTGTTTGTAATACTCATTTATTGGATTCTCATTTCACTAAATAAAATTTTATGTTTCGGTGTATATATGAATTCTGCTGCACAGTTATGAATGCGATTTTTGTAAGTTGCCTGTTTGTCAAAACTAGAGATGTAGGACATGGACAAGGGGCCATAGCCAATCTCTCTCCCTGTTTTGGATACAAGCCAGTTATATTTTCTTGCCCTTGACTTTCTAGTACTGGAATCAGACTGTCCCCCCAACAAGTAGCCACTGAAAGCCACTGACTCAGAGACAAAACAAGTTTATTAATTTGTAAGCACAAATGCCAAAATACAGCTTCTGGTAGATGTTAGTGAAAAATTAATTCCTTGAAACTCCAAGGGAAAAATAGGCCTGCATTGTATAATCGGTCTTACCTTTAAGAATGTGAACGGCCTTCAAAACCAATTTTGCCTCCTTTATAAAATCTTTGAACACTAAATTATATTACCTGGCTGTGATTTAATAGTGGACATGAGATCAAATTGGGTGTCACTGAAGCATTAATCAACCCAAGTGTCATTACAGGTAGTTAACAACTCATGTGCTAAGCTTTGTCACTCGAAGCCGGAGAGAGTGTGAACCAACAGACTGATCACTTACTGTAGTCACAAGTGATTGAGAAAAGATAAAGAATGACCGTTGTTAAGGGCTTTAATTACAAGGACTAAAATTTATATCAAAAATAACTTTTTGCTGTGCCGTCTGGCACCACTGAAGGGCGAAGATGTTGTGTTTGACTGCAATTAGGAAAAAGCTCTAATGGGAAGTCAGTCATTTCCAGGCACAGTGCAATTGATTTTCCACCAATCAGAATAGGGAATGAGATACTCTAAGTCTATTATTATTAAATTATTTATGAAGTCATATTAAATCTGGTCATTAGTTCTGGCATTTCAGGTTAGTGAAGATTTTCCAACACTGTGATGACAGGAGCTAGAAAGAGTATTTTGTGACTTGAGCATCAGATGTCACCTTTGGTTGGGGTGATTAAATGAGATAAGTGAGTTTTTCTTAAAAAAATCAAAACCACTTCTATTAACGTCTTCATCTTAATTAAAGCATTGCTAGTTCTACTGACTTTGAACTCCTGTGAGCTCTTTGAAACGGGGATATTCCTTATTGGGAAAGAGGATGCCCTAAATCAGTGTTTATTGTATAGTTAATGAAACAGTGAGTAGTGACATATTTTAAGTTTCTTTCATAAAAAGCCCTAATAAGATGCACAATTTATGATTGCAATCTAATTGACTCATACACACTGAGGGAATACAGTAAAGATTTATAAGGACTTTATTAGTAGATTGAGATTAACC